>NC_136489.1:68008320-68203320 GCF_053919585.1 Euprymna scolopes | reverse complement strand
AAGTGGTCAATGTGGCAGTCAACGAAGGACTTCTTCAGAGAGTCTTTATATCTTTTCTTCGGTGCCCCTCTGTCACGGCGGCCAGCAGACAGTTCGCCATATAGGACTATATTGGGCGGGCGATGCGCCTCCGTGCTACTATATAGCTATATATAATTCTATCTGTTGTGAAATAACCATGTAAAGTATTATTTCAATCGATGAAACTGTGAAGTAGTCATATGGTCATTTTTTTTTATTCGATTGAAAGACAGTATGATTTCAATTCGATCCGATCAATGTTCGATATCCGGTGATTTTGTGAGACGATAATGAAACAGATTGGAAGAAAAATGAGAGAACGACAACTGTTTATTTTGTTAGTGAACAAGATAATAAATCAGTTGAAGCAGAACGTTTATCATATCGATTACGGGTGTGTTCACATCATCGATTACTCGTTATTGATTAATGAAAAACTTTCTACCGATTATCTCTCTCTCTTTCACTCTCTTCCTCTTTCTCTTTTCTCTACTCTCTTTCTCTCTCTGCACATATGTACATAATTGTAAAATTTTCTTTAATCATACAAACATCATTTGCTACATATGTGCATACATGTTTTAGCTATAATTTCTTTTGAAATCCAAAGTATCAGCCACTAATCTCAACTAGTTTCGAATGCAAATCTATGACTAGTTTTTTTTAAACAGTTTTCTATGACGAAAAGAAGGAGGGGAAAAGAGTAAAAGTAATCCTATGTTATTTTGGCATAATGTTTAATTACTTTTTATACGTAATACCATGTTGTTCATTTTTTTCATCCGACCATAACATGTCTCAGCATTATAGGAAAGCTTTTATACAAATATACAGCAGCATTATTAGCCAGTAATAAATTCTCTCATTATATATATATATATATATATATATATATATATATATATATATATATATATATAAGTGGTTTTTGTTTTGATTTTTTAAACAATAGTAATGTTTATGTCTCCGCCTCGGAGATCCGGTGTTTTTCTTAGAAAGTCGCCCATTTTTTATTTGGACGTATTATTTATTCATCTATTTATTATTTTTAAAACAGTAATCTACGGACACGCGTGTTTCGGAGCCCTACTCCTCATCAGCGTAGCGTGACTGTTGGTAGGATCCGAACCTTGGACCTTATGTATTTCAGTCCAGCGCCCTAATCCCCTCCGCTATGTTGCCATAGACGATTTACTGCTTCGTTTTTATCTTTCATCTATTTAAGTGGTTTTTGTTTTGATTTTTTAAACGATAGTAATGTTTATGTCTCCGCCTCGGAGAACCGATATTTTTCTTAGAAAGTCGTCCATTTTTTTTATTTGGACGTATTATTTATTCATTAACCTTATATATATATATATATATATATATATATATATATATATATATATATATATATATATATATATATATATATATATAAAAGGTTAATGCATGGAAAAGATGTTGTGTTTTTATATATTTTCATGGTACTTGGTTTACATGGGACCTGGCACTTATCAAGGCACGAAGCTACTCAAGGATAAGGGTTAATTAATGCGCGATAGTCACTGAGGCAACAGCATATTAATAGTTAGCGGTTGAAATTGTGTAGAAATGGATTAATTAGAGGGCGGTTTAACAAGAACTTGTTTACATTGGTCTTGAATGCGATCATATTGTAGTCAGTTGGAAAGCAGAGTTCCACATAGAAGATAGAAGCTTGTTTATGGAATTTTTGATTAGATTTAGGCACAGATAAGGAGTGTGGGAAACTGTTGATTGTCGTGTGTTTTGTGAAAGTTTGGCAAATGGGTAACCATAGATTGAAGCTCAGACGAGCACTTGCCATGAAAATAAGGATAGAGCAAAGACAGGCTTGAAACGTTTCGTCTGTAGGAAAGAGGTTGCAGAGAATAAAGAAAGGCATCACCTACGAGATTTGATGTGAGTCTTCATTTTAGATCAGGAGTAAAGCTTTGTTCATCAGACCTAAAAGTTTGTCAAAATTGGGAGCCTCTTTTAAATGAAAACAATTCATATGAACTGAGGATTAGCGGGATTAGATTTATTGTGAAAAGATAAAATCTTGATTTTAGATACGTAAAAATTAACATTTTACTCCATTGTATGACATGCTCAAGGTCTGAGGAGATAGACTTAGACAGATCTTGGTCGTTTTGGGCCTTTGAAGTGTTACCATAGATCGTAGTGTCATCTGCGTATATGTCGACGAATGAACTTAGGATGTGATTTGGGAGATCATTGATGACGATAAGGAAGAGAATTGGGCCTTAAGTGGATGTCTAAAGCACGATAGCATTGATATTTTGAGCTCACACTTCTGCCCGTCGACGGCTTATTCTATAAACGCATTGGAGAGAAAAGATTCAATGGTTGAGAAGACATTTCCAGATATTTCATAGCTGGAAATCTTGTGAACTAGACATTTATGCCAGATCCAATCAAATGCTTTTGATATGTCAGAAGCAATTATTCTTTAGAGAAAACACTTATCAATCGATTCACTGATCCTATGTGAAATTATAGTCACTACATCAGCTGTAGATCTCGCCGGATGGAAACCATATAGCCTGTCACTGAGTAGGTGGTTGACAATTTCTCTATTTAACACTTATTCAAGCAACCTACTCGTGACACACAGAAGATTAATTGACGTGTGCTGATATGCACAAAACTGATCTCAATTATTTTTAAATATTGGGCAAACTAATAAGATTTTCCAATGTGTTGGGAAGCATTTCTCTTTTATGCAGCAGTCGGACAGACATCGAAGAGACATTCGTAGATATTAGTATTATTGCGATGCCATGGTTTCCAGAGCGAAACTGCCTTCAACTATTAGTTTTCTCTTGTTCGAATACATATTCATGTCATTGCGTGATTGTTTTACTATATTTTGTCTACAGAGATTAACCTGTTGACCTCGTTTCTAATCACGTCGCCTGCTTCTAGGCAGATTATGATTGTAGTCAGGTTATCATATGTACCAATGTGATCTTCGGCAAAATTCACCCGAGTTAACTCAATTACTAATTATTAGCGTATGGACCCAAATATATAACGAATCTTATAAAGTAAAATAAAAAAAAGCAATAAAATATTGAATTTATTGAAAAAAAACATACAACCTATTATAAGAATAAATAATTTATACCACACGATATTATTGTTACATCACATTGATCGTAGTTGCCGATGAAAAAGGGTGAACCTGTTTAAAGTTAAGAAGACAGTTAAGTTAGCATAAAAACAAAATATTTTCCGTAACGCACGCGGTGTCCTCAGATGCGCAGTTCATTAGCAAACTTTCAAAGTAATGCATTATATTAAAAGAAATTAAAAAAAAGGGTGCAATTATTTATTTCAAGAACAAAGAAATCAAAACAATTTTAATAAGTGTCCTTCGATAGGTATCGACAAAAATAAAAAAGATAAAATACTGTTTATTTACTCGTTTACGTTGAAATAACTATTTTATTTTTGCTTATCGTGAAATCATAATATCTGGACTCGAAGCAATTATTTAGTTTTTAATAAAATGTTCGTAACTAAATAAATAAAATAGATTATAAGAAATTTTGCGCAAAATCCGTTAGTCATGACTATGCGGCCGCTTGCATCATTATAAATACGTTATTCAAAATTAATAATTGATTGAATTTGTTTTTCATGCAGACAAAATTGTAAGTACTTGTTGGAGAATAATAGTTATGAATTTTGGAACTCAGTTACTAAGCGTAAGGGTGGGGAATATCGGCAATATTTATATTTATGAAAAGGGGAGAAAGGAGGTAAAATTCCTGCGCGAAAATTCAGATATCTTCGAATTTTGTAAAGTTTTAATAATAGTTATTACACATCAATTAATAAATATTCTACCACATTTAAGTTCCTCTGGAGTATTTTAAACGATGCCTCCATTTGAAAATTCAAATATTTCAGATCTGCATTAAAAGATATTAGATTGATATTAATCAAGATTCCCTGACTTTCAATTCCTTTTTTAGATGCCTTAAGCTTAAGCCTTAAATTTAGGATTTTTTCTAGAATGAAAGCCACGTTTATCAAAATTGGATGAATTGTTGTAGTCATAAGGTTTAGCAGCATTATATTTTGATTTTGATCTTCGTATATATATATACCAGTGTTCGAAGTTAACGGAAAGATTAAATGATGAAGGGGCAACAAAATTTCCTTTCCTCAAAGTTGGGCTCCTTGGAAAAATGCCGTTCCTGGATCTCTTGATAAACATTGGAGCTCGTCCTCGGATCTCTTGGGTCAGACTTATTTTATTTCTCTTCTGCTCGCTGTCCATCGATGAATACGGACTGAAAAAATATTCTCATGTAAAAATTGTTTTGCAGTTTAAAAAAATCATAAAATGAAATATTCGATTTTCTTCGATAGACATGTAAGAAATTTCAAAAACAGGTTCACTTACTGTTATAATTTGTTAGATTAAAATTATTCAAATGAATGTGCAATTATATACTTATCCAAATGAAGAATTGTTCTTTCTCTTTGGAAATAAATACATTTAATTACCACAAGGGGCAACGAAAAATATTTTTTATGGCTATTAACGGGGTCACGTGGTTGAACACAAGAAGCTTTATGCACCGTACACCTACATAATGATCTGGTAATGACGTCACGCTGTCATGTCATTGGCCTGTACTTACTCTCGGTGGCCTTGAGGTTACCCCCATGAATAAAATAAAGGCTTCCGTTCGAGATCCCGAGTTTTACAGAACGATTCCCGAGTTTGACAGAACGATTTTTGAGTTTGATAGAAAGATCCCCGAGTTCGACAGAAAGATTCAAGATTCACTAGTTCGACAAGGTACACCTGAAGAAGGTCGGAGGTTACATCAACTGAAACGTTGTGAAAATAGGACTCAATATAAGAACAATAGTCCAAATAACCAAAATAATTCGAACCATTTTGTCTTTGCAATATTAATAGTAATATTGCAAAGACAAAATGGTTCGAATTATTTTGATTATCATGTGTTACGGATTCACTTGCTTGAAAAAAAAGCGAAATTATTTGCAACTGTACATAATCCTCAACTACAGTATGCCATAATATGATCACCAGAGACCCATTAGTGGTCCTAAAATCTCGTTATAAATCTAATATTTTGCTCTGATAGGCTATAATTCTCTTAGGTAATATCTTTCCCATTCGTTCTTGCCAACATTCAGCGACACTAAAACCATTCGATCTCCAGAAATTATACTTAGACTTTTTAAAATCTCAATTGAACCGTGACAATTAGCGTAAGAATTTTCTCAGACATACGTGATGCAAATCAACACGTACACAAAAAAAGCCTTCTCTAGCGAAACAGATTAAATGTTGCACTTTAAATTAACCTTGTTTTAAAATCAAAGAATTAATTTGCAAAAACAAAAACAATAACAAACAAAAAAGGATTCTTCTCAGACGTTCCAAAACAGTCCCTATATAACATGTTGTCGTGTATGATCAGTCATGCTAAAATCACTGAAATTAAAAGAATACAAAAAAATAGAACGAAAGCTTAATTGATTTTTAAATCTTTCACACAGCTATTAAGCTGCACGCATAAACTATTACTCGTTGTGCATTCGTTATCATTGTTTTCCTCTTTTTCCTCTTTGTATTGCATATTGTTCGGTTACCCTTCCCATGCGTTCTTTTATTCCTTTTGTGTTTAAAAACAATATACTTCCTTTCACAGTACGTGTATGTGTGTGAGGGTTTGTGACAATGTGTGTGAGTGGGAGTTTGACATCTTTCGGGGGGGTTGTTTGTTTGTTTTTGTTTTTTTTTTTTCAAAAAAATATACCTGATTCCTAAAGCAGGATGACGTCAGTTTATATTTATTACAAAGAATGAGAAGATACTCTAGATGGATGAAAACTTTGTTGTGATCGGATCCGTTGACATTTGCGGTTAGTGCCTCAAATGATCTCAGACGATCTCGGGTGCCCCAGACAACTATAAATTTATAAATAACTAAATATATATAAATAATATATAATATAAATAAATTTATAACGATGGGCCTCTGGTTAGTGTCCCAGACGATCTCAAACGATCTCGAGTGCCCCAGACAACTATAAATAAACTAATCTCGTTTCGAAGGAGGAGGTAATGCTTTGGAGAATTGTCTTCCTTGAGTGAAGAGAACCATATTTCATTATAAACCTGAACGGAAATGTGCTGGTGTTTGTGTGTGCGCTTATGTGTGTGTTTGTGTGTGTGTTTGTGTGTGTGTTTGTAGGTGTGTTTGCGTTTGTGCGTGTTTGTTTACGTGTTTGTGTGCGCGTGTGTTTGTGGGTGTGCTTTGTGTGTGTTTTCGCGTTTGTGTGTGTTTGTATATGTGTTGTATTTGTATATGTTTGTGTGTGTGTTTGTGGGTGTAATTGTGTGTATACATGCAAGTGTGTGTGTGCGTGTGCTTCTGTGTGTGTATGTTTGTGTGTGTGTGTGTGTGTTATGCTTGTATGTATGTGTGTGCTTGTGTGTGTGAGAGATGGAGAGTTTCTTTTTCTTTTCTTTTTTTTTCAACAGAATAAGAATTTTATGAATTATTTTAACTGCTATTCTCACCTTAAATTTTATCTACGACCCTCTTCAGGTACGTCGCGTCAATCTCTATATCGAACTCGGAAATCTCTACAGAATTTAATGCCGAATCCTTTATTTAATCCACAGGCTATTTTACGCGCGTTCCATGAATTATAACCGGATAGAAGTCTTAAGTAATACATAATTGTATTCTTAGTATTGCTTGCACTGAGGATTGAAACTTCACCCTCCAGAAGACAGCCTCTTAGAATTGATTATGACTTAACACTTATAGTCGTTGCGACACATTGTGAGAATAACATGCAAGATGAGAACAGTTGCCCGATTAATCGAAACAGTGCAAATTAATAATCCTCATCTCAAAAATTCGTAACATGAAAACATTTTCAATTCATTGTGCTTTAGTTTGTCATGTGAATGCGCAATAATTTCTATTAAAGTTTTACTTCTCACCTCCTCTTTCTCCTGCCCTCTCTCTCCCCTTTCTCTCTCTCTCTCTCTCTCTTCTCTTTCTGTCTTTCTCTCTCTCTTTCACTCTCTCTCTATCTTTATATATATATATATATATATATATATATATATATATATATATATATATATATATATATATATGTGTGTATATATATATAATTTCATGTATCTGCATAAAATTTTATGTATCGATTTCCAGTATTTACTTCAACAATGCTCAATATGTGAGTAGAATTAGGTAGTAAGTTACGAAAATATATATGGCAATTAAGCTAGATAGTATTTTCCTCGTTTTATCCTCGTTAAGATTCGTCCGGATGACACGCGAAAAGTTCTGTATAGCTTAATTGACATATATCTTTTCATAACTTACTACCTAACTCTACTCAAGTATTGAGCACTATTAAACATACTGAAAATCGATACATAAAATATTATATCCTCTTAAAAAACTCATGCAGATTTATGAAATTATATATATTCCATATATATAGATATAGTAGCCTTTCATATATATATAGATATATCGTAAATATATAAAATAATATAATGAATAACACCTTGTTTATGTCGCCATTTACACATGACGACATAATAAGGTGTTGGAAATTATTATGAAATTATTGAAAACACAATATGAGACAGCAAACCAGCAATCTGTTACTGTCAAGGAACCCATAATTCAGTTTCACAAAGAGAATGAAGGAAAAAACTTAAATGTGAAACTACCGAATGGAGCCAATGACTGGAAATTTTCTGTGGATCTGAAGACATATCTACAATTTCCAGTCCACATAATCCAAACAGAAAAGCGGCCAGACATTGTAACATGGTCCGATTCAAAGAAAAGTGTCCTCCTCATACAATTGAAAATCTCCACTCATATCGGTTTTTATTCACACATTTGGAGGCACACGAATAGAAGGAAAACATACATGAGACACTGTGTGCCGACTGCGTGGAAAAAGGTTGGAGATGCCATGTGATTTGTATTGAAGTTGGTTGTCATGGATTTCTAGGAAACTCAGTCATTTCTTACAAAAACAGGAATCATAGGCTGCAGTGTGAAAGTTGCCTCTGATTGTCTTACGAACACAACTCAATATGCGTTAAGCAGGATTTGGCCGAGAGCGAAAAGACTTCAGCAGGAACAGGCGTTATAATTTTTCCTTGTTCATCTGTGTTTTTTTTTGTTTTTTTTTTTGTGTGGTAATAGGAAGGCAGGCTCAAACCCGTACTGTGAAGGAGGAAAATAACGGGGAAAAAACGTGACATATTTGCTGTTACGGCCACCGCCAAACCGGAAGTGACGTAGGTTTAAATTAAGACTAGACAATCAAAAAGAGGGGATGAGTTTCGAAAATATCGGCAAAAACGCGACCCCTGTAAAAAAGTGCCCAGTTGAGGGTGAAGAAATTCATGTTTTCAGCCAATTTTTCGGTATTTGTCGTCTGAAGAGTTGAGCTTCAAACCGATACTGATCTTATGATAATCCGTTGCGTCTGTCGAAAGTTTTAGGCAGACATGCAAACATATATACATACATTTATATATTGGTAGCTCAATTTTCGACTCAAACTGATTAAAAAGCTTGCCCTATCTCTGAATACCCTCTATGTAAAATTTCAAATGTTTAGACCAGAAATTGTATGAGTAATTTGGTAGAGACCGCAGGGGTCAAATTTTTTGTAACTTTGACCCCTATTATGACCCCTTAACATTTATTGTTTTGTGCTCAAATCAAGTTATTAAGTTAGATCCGTGTCCAAGGAACCTATATCTAAAATTTCAATTGTTTGTACCCAAAATTGGCGGAGGAGTTTGGTAGAGTTCTCAAAGGTCAAATCGTTGAACTTTTACCCTTTAACAGCCAAATTTCTAGTCCAAATACTTGAAACAAAAATTATAAATAATAAACATTTCATTCATTTTTTTTTTTTTTTTTTTTTTTTTTTTTTTTACATTTTCACCCCAAACAAGGCACTGTGCCACTTTTATGTAGAGATTACTATCAGGGACATAAGTTGCTGGGATACTGTGTAGGGAGTATAACAGCAAGATGTCTGTTCACATTACACTTGAACTTCTGCGTGTCAGCAGTATTAGGGAAGCAGGAACCCGGAAGGGAATTCTAAATGTAGCTGTTCTGGGGAAGAAACTATTAGAGTAGAAAGCTTTCTTACATCTAGAGATCTCTATTGTGTATTGGTGGGACTTTGCTGATTATCGGGTTTGTCAGGGAAAAATACGTCGAGGGTACGACGGCTTGTAGTTCGTTGGAGCATTCACGATTAAAATATAAAAAAGAAGGAACAGTCTGATTTTGACCAAAGTTAACACAGTTATACAGCCTAATCTCGCAAGTACATTTGAGAAATTTTCTCAGTGCACAAACAGAAGGGCCCGAAGTATAAAATCCATAGTAGATTCTTGGATAAGGCACGCGACGCATTCTAAATGAATGTGTGTTTAGAGCACAATTGAATTATAATGCTTGACTTTTGCATTTTAATTTTTAATTATATAAAAATAATTTCATAACATGAACGGTAATTTCTCTATAGTGCAATGTTGACTACAGTGTATTGTGCACTAAGTCACTGCTTGGAGGCTACCTACGAGTGCACTGTGGAGGGTTCCTGGCTAGAGTAGGCAATCGATCGATTTGATTGAAAAAATGGACGATTTCGCCGATTTCGGTAACAATAAAAGTATTGTGGGACATTAGTTGATCCTCACTCAATCTCGAGCAACGTCGGGTCTCCCTGCTAGTTATATATAATTTTTTTAATTCTATCAAACTGCACGAGTTACTTTATAAATAACAGTGATTTAATTGAATCTACTCTTGAACCCTTGGATAAATGAATTCATTTTGAACGAGATGTCTAACATTATTGCGGGGTTTCTGTACGCATTTGGTTTCCATAAAAATGAGATACGCTTTACTTTATTTTATATTTCATTTATAACTTTAGACAATACATAGGATACCTTTTTTTCTAAGCTTTTCCAAATTTTTGGAGATGACGACAAAGAGTTCCATGATTTGAGAAAAGCCTAACTGTCAATTCTTCAACTGATACTGCAGTGTTTTCTTGCAGTGATGCCACACGGAACTTCTTATCAACCTAAACTAGGGGTCTGACCAGTATTTATCTATACGGCCAAAATTTCCATTTCTGAATTTTGCAATCTAACTTCTGTATGTTTTTTCATTGATGCTTTCCCTCCGTAAGCTGAGTGAATATTTCGAGTTGCTTTGACTATTACATTTTTAAACTCATAAAGTATTACAGGAGTTTTGTGCATTACGATGTGATATCTAAAAAAATGGAAATGAATTTTCTGTAAATACACTATTACCTAATTACATGTAATATCGAAATTAGTATAAATTCCAAACGTTACGAAAAATGATCGAGTACAGAATCTTAAAAAAATATCGTCATTCTCTATCTGCCATATTATTTGAAATTATGTAAAGACAAATGAGATTAGCTAATTTGTTATGCGAAATTTCACCACAATAAAAAAAAACATAGAACTGCATCAATCGATAAATTTTATTTCTTATCTATTGTTAAATGCTAAATAGTACTTTGCTAATATTCATATAATGATGTGCTGACTGTAATAATGCAAGGATAAGTTAATCGTATTGAACCTGTTCTAAGACGGGTATATCAGCTAGTTAAACATGATTAGGAATTCTTCTAAATAATATTGATTGAACAATGATACATTCTCTTTTTTATTTTTTATCGGTTTCTTCAAGTTGGAGAAGTGGCATCCAACTGGATGCCAGACATTAACCCACTATCTCATACATCCCAACCGAAAAATCTTTATAAGATTATAATCGACTCTTCAAGTGTAATTTATCTTCATTGTACTTGGTTCACCGAGTATATTTGTCAGGTAGTTTCGACAATCTTTTTCATGGGTTTTGCTATTCCTATAATTACTGGAATGATAGAGATCTTCGTATAGATCTTGTTTTGTTTTCCTTTTCGTGTTGTATATAAGACCTTGGTATTTCGTTATCTTTTCCTCTCTCAGTTGTGTTAAGCCCCGCATCATTGGGAGCACTAACTTCTAATAGGGTTGCTTCTTTTTCCTTCTTGCCTCATATCACTGTGTCAGATTAAATAGCTCTGTTTTCTAGATACGTAGCTGTAGGGATTACATATTCATAGTGGCTGGTGTATGACTTATTTTCAACCTGAACAGAATTGAATGTGCGTCTTTAGAATTTTTCAAAACTCGAAGACGCCATTCAGATTGTTTTAATTAGCTGTGGTCAATATAATTGAACAGTGTAATCGAAGTGTGATATTGATTAATGGAGAGTTTGATTAATTAATTCTATAATAGATCAGTGCAAGGAAAACGACTGGGTTTTTATTAAAAGATAAATTATACAGGTTGTCTGTAAAGTCTGAACGCATAGATCAAAATACAAGTTTACGTTCAAATAAGATCTTTAACATGATTTCCATTATTTACAATCAAAATATTGATGCGTTTCGCACAGCTTTCATGAAGTTAATGCAATAAATCTACACTGTCTTCATTCGTTGTATATATTTGATCGTTGGTTTTTATAAAGTGCAATTTCTCTTTTATCGTATTTCAGAATTCAAGACAACTAAATCTTGTGAATATAGAGACCAATTGAAGTATCCCCGTTATTAAATATAATCAGGAAGGAATTTCAAAACTAAAACTTCAAAAGTGCCAGAGATATTAAAACAGTTGCACCTAAAAGGACGGTTAGATCTATTATGACTATGTAATTCGTACAGCTGCGTACCTAGAAAATGAAACTGTTAAACTTTAATAGTTATTTGGGGCAAGGAGAAAGAAGAAATGCTTATGGAAGTTAGTGTCCCAATTATGTTGTGTTAAACTATGCGGAAAGGGTGAATATAACGAAATACCAAGATTTTATGTACGACATTCCTAGAATTGTAAACGTCAAGATATTACATTCTTCTTTCCTATTTTGCATTGCACAATTCATAATTTCTGATCTTGGAATGTAAACAGTTTGTTTGTTTGTTTGTTTCTTTTCATTTAATTAAATTTCAGTCAAGTAAGTAGAGATTATCTTAACTAGTATGAATTCTTGATAGGGTCACATTATTACATGTCGAGATAACCTGGCGGCAAGTGGAAATAGACCCAGCTGCAAGTGGAAGCGGGGGAAGGTGACACAAGTTTGCTTCCTACAAAAAAAACTTCTAGATGTAGGTATCGAATGTAGGAGGTGATATTATGCCTTCAAGGAGAGAAATAAAAAGATTTTTAAAAGTCAGTCCTTCGTTCGAAGCGGTACAGGCGAGATGCGCCTGACAATGTAGATGATCTAAGCTAATGTTGTCTAGAGACTCTGCTGTGTCGCCATTATTAAGATTGTTATGAAAATTAAATAGATAATTATTAGTTAATTAGTCATAGTAGTCTCTCCAAATTAGTAATCTCTCTAAATAAAACCTTTGAAATTTCAGCAAATCTGCGTTGTGTTTTTATGCACCAGTAATTTTGTTAAAGATAGAAAACCAGGGATGATCAACCACAAGAGGATCAAGGCCGACATATGGAAAAGCGACGAAAGAGAGAATGAAAACTAGCGACCACGCATATATGAAGACATGATTCAGTTATTTTTTATTTTTTTATTTTTTGTTTTTTGGGGTTTTTTTTTTTTTTTGGTCACCCTCTGATAAAAGCGCACGTGTGTAAAAGTGCTCGTTACTGAAAAAAAAAAGCATGTGCAAAGTTGTTTAGCGTTTAAAATGTTACGCACGTATGTGGATATGTGCGTGCATGGGGGGGGGGCGTCTATCAGTTTCTATTTCAATACGCAGATTATGCTTTCTGAACACTAAGATCGTTGAAAGATCAAGTTTTATTTCCGTTCTACAAAAAATCCCGTGTAACATTTCATTGATCGAGTTGAGCATAAAAGAATAGAAATGATCTAAAAACAGTAAAAAATGTTAACAATCTCATCGTTCATTTTGTTACCGCCATTTTGTTTACAAACCTTACGAATGGAGAATGCAATTGAGAGATAATGGCGCAGGCGCAGATCCACAAGTGTGCCAATACGCATCCGCACGCCAAACATTGTTCTCCGGCGTTCCTATTGACATGCGCTGCTGCGATACATTGCAATAGACATTTGTTAAAAATGTAAGTAATTATATGTACTGATAGGAAATCCGTTTCTTTTTTTCTCTTCTAATTAAATGTATTCAATTCTTTTCGTGATATATTTCAGCATTGAAAGATGCTGCGAGCGTTCTACGAAATTACCTGCCTCGTTTTCTGTACGAGCAAGAGATTGATTCTTAAAATACCAAGAGACTTTACATCGTTTTGTTTTTTCTTTCTTTTTTTTATTTTTAAATTTTATTTTTCAAATAAAAAAGGTACTCCAAGACAGATGCCTCCGGTGAAATTTCAAGAAAACCTATTAAGAAATATAAATAATATTGGTTGAGTGCTTATACAAGTATTTATAGCAAGAATAAACGAAAAACACTAATACAATGTTGAAGAATACGAATATTGTAATCAACTGTACACACTGTGGTTTCGTGTCAATAAATAGCGTCATTAGATTTGTTTTAATTGGAAAGTAGTGGTAAGTATTTAAACTTAATTATTCAATCAATTTATTTTAATCGGAAATATTTGTATGTCAAGACGAACATTGTGTACTGAAAATATGAATTTGTGCACGAAATATAACCATTGGTTTCGTGTAAATAACAATAGCGAAACGATCACATATTGAACTTTAAACAATTTGGAAGAGGAGGACGAGGATGAGGAGGGGGAGGAGAAAAAAGAAGAAGAAGAAGAAGAAAAAGAAGAAGAAGAAGAAGAAGAAGAAAAAGAAGGAGGAGGATGAGGAGGAAGATTAAGTCCCTAGGTGTCAGAAAGCCTTTAAATCTAATAGCTTCTTCCCTCAGATTCCAAGAATGTGGAGTTCCCTCCCTCTTTCCTGTTCCTCTAACTGTAATAATATAAATAAGTTTAAATGTGAACAGAAATCTCGCTGCTCAACTGTCCATATAGTTCTCTACAGACATAATAAAAAATAATAGCCCCTTACGTTTAAGTGGCAATATGTCTTGCTTAAGGTGTAAAAGGATAAACACCAAAATTTTGTTGGGTCTTCCGTAAAGAACACAGAGAGATGTTCAACATAATTACATAGTGAAAATGGTGATATGAATTCGCGAAGGTTTGAATAAGACACGCCTAATCTTTAGTTTGCGATAGTATCCACAATATAACTGATTCCCGGTCCAGGATAAGTGGTGATCCTTCGTCAAATAGAAGACCTAAATAGATTATTTTTCTTTAACTCGTAAAATTTATAAAGAAGATATTCGCAAAGCGAGTTTATCAGTCAGACCTGTTAATTAGTTAGAGTCGAAAAGAAAAGAAGAAAGAATTTATTTGCGATGATAGTTTTCTTGGAGTCGTCCAAAAGATATAAAAGGTAAACGGGTGTGCTGCAATACACTACGCTGCGATCACTCTCAAGCCAAAGGGTTTAAAAACGAATCGCCAACCTAATAGGTACCGCACTAACAAAAACAATTCGCAAACCTAAAAAGTCCCACACTGACAAAAACAAAGCGCCATCCTGAGTTATGTTCATGTTCCGTTCTATCTCCTCTGGGATCTTCCGACCACTCTGTTGTAGCAGTTAAGATAAAAATGAAATGTAATAAGTCTTTAGACGTACCTCTCCACCGTACTGTATATCGATACTCTATGGCTGATTGGGATAGATTCTGCACATTTATATCTGGTCTACCGCTGCATTCCATGTTTAAAAAGGATGTGTCCTCTATAGTATCAGACTTGACTGAATGGATAATTGTAGGCATAGACCGATTCATACCATTCAAAATATTCCAACAAAACCCTAATAGCCAATCATAGTTCTCCCCAGAATGTTCTGTTGCCATCGCGCATAGAAATCACTTTTTCCATAGCTACCAACAAAATAGATTTACTGAGACTAAAACTGCTTTCAGGACTGCAAGCAACCATTGTAAAAAAATGTTATATGCTTAATCCGTTAAATCCAAAATAGCTGAGCAGCGGCTTGGTTCCCACCGGTTTTGGCAAATAGCAAACAGAATCCTGAACAGAAGTGTGCGTTCTATCCCAACCATCATCAATGGACCTGAGCATCAAACAAAGCCAAACTATTTGCCAAAAACTTTGCAGCTAATTCTACCCTATGCGATGAAGGCCATCAACTCCCCGTATTTCCTCATATAACAGACAACATGCTATGCAACATACAAATATATGTTCGTGAGGTCTCCAAGCTAATCAAGAACCTTGATTCCAGTAAAGGAACTGACCCTAACGGTATTCCAATTATAGTGTTGAAAATGCTTCAACCAGAACTTGCTCCCATACTTACAAAACTGTTTAAGCGTTGCCTTAAGGAGAAGTGCTTCCCAACACCCTGGAAAACCTCATCAGTATGCCCTGTATTTAAGAATTCAGATGATAAATCATCTCCCTCTCAGTACAGGCCAATAAGTCTCCTGTGTGTCATGAGTAAGTTGCTGGAATGCATATTAAATAAACAAGTAGTCAACCACCTCAGCAGAAATAACCTTCTTAGTGACATGCAATATGGTTTCCGTTCTGCTAGATCTACAGCAAATGTACTAACGGTTATATCTCATAGGATTAGTGAATCTCTCGGCAAAGGCTACCTTTCTATGGCAATTGCTTTTGACATATCAAAGTCCTTCGATAAGGTATGGCATAAAGGCCTACTTCACAAGATTTCCAGCTACGGTATAACTGGAAATGTTTTCTCAATCATTAAATCATTTCTCTCTGATAGGCTCATAAGAGTAGTGTTTGATGAGCAGAAATCAGAGGTCCACAGTATTAATGCTCTTATCTTTACATCATCAACGTTCTGATCCCCATATAGCATCAATTGAAATGGATTCCTCTGTTCTTGGGGAGGCTCAATGTTTAGACAAGCTTCTGTGATTGACTTTTACACCTGATCTGAAATGGAACACGTACATCAAGTCTGTTGCAAGGTCGCTGGAAAA
Organism: Euprymna scolopes; assembly: GCF_053919585.1. Taxonomy (NCBI): domain Eukaryota; kingdom Metazoa; phylum Mollusca; class Cephalopoda; order Sepiida; family Sepiolidae; genus Euprymna; species Euprymna scolopes. Next base: position 68,187,126 of record NC_136489.1, on the reverse strand, counting down.
ATGGTAGGATCCTTCTACCGCTCCAGAAGATATCTCACTGCTGATTCAATTCTCTATCTATATAAAAGCCAAGTACGTTCAAGGATGGAGTACTGCTGCCACATCGTGGCAGGCGCTGCTAAACACAGCCTATCCTGCCTTGACAGAGTACAAAATAGACTTCGTGGCTTAGTGGGGGATGCCCTTTTCCCTTCCCTGCAACCTCTCTCCCACAGAAGAGACGTTGCAAGCCTGTCTTTTTTATCCTTATTTCCATGGCAAACGCTCGTCTGAGCTCCAATCTCTATTCCCCCCCTCGCAATCTTTCACGAAAAACACCCGTCTAGTTGAAACCACTGTCAATAATTTTCTCCACTCTTTATCTCTGCCTAAATCAAAACGTAGACTCCATGAACAAAGCTTCTTTCTTAAAAGTGCACGCCAGTGGAACTCTATTCCGTTTCCGTGTTTCTCATCTGACTACAACTCGGATGTCTTCAAGTCCAGCATGCACAAATTCCTGATAAACCGCCCCTTTAAGTAAGACACTATCAAATCTCAATTACTAAGCATTACTACGATATTATCCAATTAATTACTGTACACGCAATAACCCTTATCCCGGAGTGGCTTCTGGGCCTTGATAAGTGGTGACTACCATGTAAAATAAAACAAATTGTAAACAAGTCGCCAGCCTCAAAACTCCTGCACTAAATAAAAAATAACTCGCAAACTGTAAAAGTCCCGCACTAACAAAAACAATCGCCAACCTAAAAAAATCTCGCACTAACAAAAACAAGTCACCAACTTAAAAAGTCGCGCATTAACAAAAACAAGTCGCAAATCTAAAACGTCCCGCACTTACAAAAACAAGTCACAAACCTAATAGGTACCGCAAACAAAAACAAGTCGCAAACCTAAAAGTTCCACTCTAACAAAAACAAGTTGCCAACCTAAAAAGTCTCACACTAACAAAAACAATTCGCCAACCTCAAAAATTCGCATTGACAAAAACAAGTAACCAACTTAAAAAGTTCCGCACCAACAAAAACAAGTCACCAAACTAATAGGTACAACACTAACAAAAACAAGTCGCCAACCTAATAGGTACCGCACTAACAAAAATAAGCCGATAACTTAATAGGTACCGCACTAATAAAAACAAGTCGCCAAACTAAAAAGTCCCGCTCTAACAAAAACAAGTCACCAACCTAAAATGTCCCGCACTAACAAAAACAAGTCACCAACCTAAAAAGTCCCGCACTAACAAAAACAATTTGCCAACCTAATAGGTATCGCACTAACAAAAACAAGTAGCCAACCTAAAACGTCCCCACTAACAAAAACAAGTCGCCAACGTAATAGGTACCGCACTAACGAAAACATGTCGCCTACCTAAAAAGTCCTGCACTAACAAAAACAACTCGCCAACCTTAAAAGTACTGATGTATCACCATCAAAATTGGTCCTGCACTAACGAAAAAATTCGCCAACCTAAAAAATTCCTGCACTAGCAACAAAGCGTCTCAAACCTAATAGGTACCGCACTAACAGAAACAATTCGGCAACTAAAAAGTCATGATGACAATGATAATGATTAGTTTTCTACCTGAAACAATCCAAGTAATTGTCAGTTATCGATTGTCTTTCACGCTATATGATAATTGCATTATTTTTGAGAATAGAGAGAAAGTACCTAAAGAAAAACAACCTGTGAAAGAAATGGATTTTCCTCGTGGTTGTCACATTCATTTTGTTGAACGCAGTTTCCCTTGCAAGGCTTATCGATTCTAGAGTCCGGAAGAGAAACGGCCAGATTTAGCAATATTATTGAAATATTAAAGTTGTATCAACTTTCTCCGGTTTCCCTTGTGGTTTAATATTTTAATATCATTTAAATATTGTCATGTTCTTTTTCTGTTATATTATTAAGACATGAGTGTTAATTAATATTTGCTTAACAGCATGTTTTTTTAAAACATTGGTTTTGTTAAGAGTGTGGATTAATGAATTCAACGTCTCATTTTCATTCTCGATCACAGGGTGTAACCTGAGTGCTAAACAAACACGTTCAGAGTGAAAGTTGGCTACGGTTATTTTTCTCTTCAAAGCACATAAATGTCTGTAGGGGATAAATTCTTCTAAGAGAAATAACTTACAAAAAATGTATCACCATCAAAATTGGTCCGGCACTAACGAAAAAATTCGCCAACCTCAAGAATTCCTGCACTAGCAACAAAGCATCTCAAACCTAATAGGTACCGCACTAACAGAAACAATTCGGCAACTAAAAAGTCCTGCACTAACAAAAACAAGTCGCTAACCTAAAAGGTTTCGCACTAACAAAAAAAATCGCCAACCTAAAACATTCCGCACTAACAAAAACAAGTCGCCAACCTTAAAAGCCCGCACTAACAAAAACAAGTCCCCAATCGCAAAAGTCTAGCACTAGCAAAAATAAGTCGCTAAATTTAAAAGTACCACATTAACAATAACAAGTCGTCAAACTAAAAAGTCCCGCACTAACAAAAGCAAATCCCGCAAAACAAGTCGCCAACCTAAAGAGTCCCGCACTAACAAAAACAAGCTGCCAACCTAAGAAGTTCCACACTAACAAAAACAAGTTGCTAACCTTTAAAGTGCCGCACTAACAAAAAGAAGTCGCCAAACTATTAATTACCGCGCACAAGCAAAAAACGAGTCACTAACTTAAAAGATCCGGCACTAACAAAAACGAGTCGCCAACCTAATAAGTACTTCACTTAAAAAACGAGTTGCCAAACTAATAATTACTGGATTAGCAGAAACGTTTCACCAACTAAAAAGATCCCCCACTAGCAAAAAACAATTAATCCCCTATTTACAAAAAAAAGTGTCACAAACAAAATAGGTCCTGCACTAACGAAAAAAGTCGCCAACTTAAAAAGTGCCCGTACTAGCAACAAAGCGTTTCAAACTTAATAGGTACCGCACTAGAAAAAACGAGTCGCAAACCTAATTGGTCCCGCACTATCAGAAAAGAGTCGCACTAGCAAAAACCAACTAATTAGTCAGGAACTAATAAAAACGTGTCGCCAACCTAACAGGTCCGCACTAGCAAAAACGAATCAACAACCTAAAAGATCTCGCACTAGCAATAACGAGTCACTAAACTCATTGATCCCGCACTCGCAAAAAAGAGTCGCCAACAGAATAAGTCCTGCACTAACGAAAAAGAATCGCCAACCTAATAGGTACCGCACTAGCAAAAATGAGTCGCCAACAGATTAGGTCATGCGCTAGAAAAAAGAGTCGCCAACAGGATGGGTTCTGCACTAGCAACTAAAAGTCACTAACCTTATAGGTCCTGGACTAGCAACCAAATACTAACCTCTGTCCAATCGCTGAAATGCTGCATTTCTGTGCATATTTTACAAGTATTACAATAGAATGTGCCCTGATGAAGTCAACGCATTTGTACACCTAAACGTCAATATTATTATATATTCTGGGTTTATAGAACGATTTCTATATGTAAATATTTATGTATGCTTGTGATCGTCTACATTCATGTATGTTTGTACTACTTGTCTAAGATGTTGAGTGTATACTTGTTAATACGTGTGATATAATGTTCGTTGCGTATGCGCGCGTGTGTGTGTGTGTGTGTGTGTGTGATAGTTTACACATATAATTAACAGTTCACCAAATCGGACAATAATATACAAGGATAGTTCTATTTAACAAATGGACGGATAATATCTGCCTGGAAGATTATTCAAGCGAAAAAGGAGGAACATGCCTTCTTCCGTCGGTTGCTCTTGACTGACGGTCTGTAAACTGCAAGAAGATTTCATAAGGAACTACAATCGGCACTCTGGTTATTTTATGTAATTTTATTTTCTGACATTTCCCCTCCCGACTTTTGAGTTGCACGTTTCTCTTCGTCTCTATGTCTTGATATGCATCCGCTCTCCAACTTGACCAACCTCTGACTAATTAACTGCCCCCCCCAGAACTGCCTAAATGGTTTGTTCTTTGACTCCAACTGACTAACTCGCTACGTATATGAAACTATCTTTACTTAACTTTCTGACCACATAACTACTAATTAATGCTACCTAACACAAAAGAACAGTTATCTCATCTTTGTCATGTAATTCATTCGTTATTTATGAAAATTAAAATTCCCAACTGTTTGCTTATAAAATTCCATTTTACTAAGTAAAATTCCTAATACATGTGTTTTGGCTGACATTCAATTTTCACAAATTCCAAACCCTATCGAAATATCTCGTTTTCATCAGCATTATTTTTCTATTGTGTTTTAGCCCTCAAACATCTAGATTTCGAATAACAACAATCATAATAATAATCGTTTAGATTACTTGGCAGTGGCCGGCAGTCTATAATATCGACTAACCCGACAAGCAGCAAAATCTCACCCCTACACTATAGAGATTCCTAGATACTAGAAAACTTTCTACTCAAACAGTTTCTTCCCTCGAATTATTAAACGTTGGAATTCCCTCCCGAATACCTGCTTCCCTGACTGTACAGATACGTAGATGTTCAAATGTAATGTGAAAAGATATCTCGCTGCTCAACTCCCTACAAAGTATCCCTGTAAATGTTGTCCTAAATAGTAACCTCTTGCGTCAAAGTGACACCGTACCTTGTTTGCGGTGAAATAACAGTAAAACCGTTCTGATTGATTGAGCAAGATGATGCGTTAGGGAAGGGAACATTTTGCAATAGTCAGCCATTAAATACGGCAGAATATAAGAATCAATGCAAGATGCATCAGTTTAGCCATGATACATTCATCGTAACCAAGTTGGATGAGGAATCATTGATCCAAAGATCCTGTGATTCAGTAACAAACGGAGCCGGTCAGTGATAACCGTTTTTAGAAAAGAATAAATTAATATGATGAATATTCATCATTGTTCGTATACATTCAAAGACGGTCCGTCAAAAAGTACTGACCTGCCCCCCCCCAGTTTGGGCGGTGCCTAGTATACATTCATTCAAACCATGTAGTCAAGTATGGTCATTTAGTAATAAGTGTTTGATCAAATAAAATCCACACTTTTGTTGCTGGCCACTGACGCCGTGTGTGCGCGTTGTTGCCTTCTCCACGTGAACAAGGACTAACCTCTGCTGAACGTGTCACTTAACAACTGGCGATTGCTTGCTAGAGCTGGAATAAAAACCATCTGACATGCTTCCTTGATAATTCAATTAACTTCGCAACCACTTTTTAAAGACCGAAGGTTTTATTCAATTTTACTAAGTGGTGACTCATTAGTCTAAAGCGATTCATCCGTGGAAACGACGAAGACCATCTGATGATGGATGACTTTTTTTAAGTGAAGCTAGTTAAGCAGAGCTAGCTCATTCTCTCGTCCCAACACTCTGGATGCAGCGATAGGACAGGATCAAGATGGCTGGACGCCAGGTCGGATGCAGGAACTACCGAAAGTTTTTACGTCTTTCTACATAAAGCGCCTGATATTTCCAAATGGTCACCCATCTAATACTGGCCTGGCTCAACGTTGCTTAACTTCGGTAATCTAGCGAAAACGGTGTGTCAACTGAATATGCCGTATTATTAGTATTTAACAAAAAATTTTCTCCGCAGAATCCGCTAGATAAAGATATAATAATAAGAAGTTCTACGAATATGATGCGATCGAATAACCCAGATGGTGGTGATCTTTTTTTTATATTTGAATTAATTAATTTTATGAATAATTAATGCAGTTGTATTCATCCGTTAACCCTAAGTCATGAATACCCAAATACCAGATAAAACCACAAGAGATGCTCACATGAGGAATATCCGAGAAGAATTTAGATATCGGATGATTGTGTAGAATGTTAACAGAGCTCGTATGAGCGTGTGTGAGAAAATCAGCAGTAGCCGAAAGATAGCTGGCTACGAAAATATTAACAGCTGCACTCTTTAAATCACGTATACAAATTTGCAAGTGTGGGCGAGCTTGCATCACAAGAAAAGGAGCGAAAAATACACCACGTGGTCGAGAACAGAAACAAGTTGCGTTTCGGGGAAGCGATGATTAGAGCTAGTGTGCTGTGGCACGGATAGAGACTTTTAAAAAGCATATGTCTGCGTGAAAAGACTTTGGAAAGATAATGAAATGCGTTTTTATTTTCGAAGATCCACGAATAAATGCATTTCGTTTGTATTTAATAAAAAAAAGTGCCGAGTCGGATTTTTATTTCTTTTCTTTTTTTATTTGTTTATTCCTTTGCGTCGGTACCAAACGGCGTGTGGGTTCGAGAAGTTTAAAGTGTAACGAAACAGTTAAAGTGTAACGGCCACGTTACAGAATTAGTTAAGGATTTCTTTTTTTCCAATAATACCTCGTGCTTTTACCGACATCCAAGAGGCGTCTTTTATTTACTTATACAAATTGCACCAAAGTGAGGAACAAGTAACAGCAAACGTCGAGCATAGACGATCTGGTCAACAACTGCCAATGGTACTCCTTAATACCAAAGACGATCACAAAAATATACGTCGCCATGCTTATAACAAGTACTCGTTTTTGTCATCACGGAAAAGAAAACACAGAACCATGTATTGGGAGGCTCACACGTTCATAAAGTTCGACACTAAGACTACATTCTCGGTCTATGCAATGTATGTAACGAATAGAGCACTCAAACATAGCAACGTTGTGGCGAATTAGTGCAAGTGCAAGCCTAAAGTAAAGCAATTTAAAGTTGATCTTTAAAACAGGATACAAATATAAAAGAATACACGAGATAAAATAATCGAATTTAAGCAACATTTCCACGAATTTTAACATGATTTACGTTGCAGTCTTTATAGTAAATCCTTCAATGAAACTTCGCTTTAGGTAATCTGACTGATATTTCTCAGTTTTTAAAAGATTCTACATTTCCATGTTTTTTTTTATCAAGCAATGTTTTTTTTTTCATTAATTATTATTTAAAACAGATTATGTGGGTGATAGTGTGAGTCTGAGAGTAAGTGTATTACGAATCATGAAAAAGAATATCAAAATCAATACAAATGATTGAAAATAAAATCTGTGTTTTTAAACACATATAAATAAGTGGCCTAAAACACTAACAATGCGACTTTTTATCTACTCATTTGCTACTTGTCTGGATATGACCTTAAACTATATCCGATGGTAAGGCCCCAGCTTGCGGACTTTAGGGAGTGTGGAGCCACCCCCTTAATTGGCATTGCTCACAGGTCCACTTTGACCCAGAGTGGTAGTACCTGTTAGGGTCCCAACTATGGGTTAAAATAGAAACTGACTTGAAAAAAAAAACATATATTCTATTAAAAACTTTTTCAAAACAAAGATCAATAAGTATCTCCTGTCTTTCTGACAATCATTTTCTTGTGGTGCCCACTTTACAGATAATAATGACCTAAAAAAGTTGATATGTTGTAACAAAAAAAAACAAACAAACAAACCAATCAACCATTTGTTACTAAAGCTACCTTAGCCAATAAACCTTTATATAAGAAACTTTTTTATATCACCTTTTGTTAGCAAAGCTATCTGGGGCAATAAAGTAGAGGACAACCTGACTTAACTTTACAAAAAAAATTATCTAAAGCTATTTTGGGCAAGATATTCTGATTTTGCATTATATTACAAAACGACTTTTTATCTGCCCTTTTCTTAGTAAAGCTATCTCAGTTAATAAAATAGGGAATATTCCGATTTTGTACTTAAAAAAAACGTTTTTATCTAAAATTTTGTTAATAATGCCATATTGGTCAATAAAATATGGGACATTCTGATTTTACATTATATTTTGAAAAAATGTTATCTATTCAAACAGGTAAAGCCTCCCCGGCTAATAAAATAGGGGCATTCTGATTTCACTTTATTAAAACAAAATGATATTTACCTTCTTTTGTCATTAATGCTATCTCGGTTAGTAAAATAGGTGACATTCTGATTGTACTTCATATAAAAAAAAATACTTTTTATCTACCTTTTTAGTAAATGTATCGCGGCCAATAAAATAGATGACATTCTGATTTTACGTTATATTAAAGAATAGTTTTTAATCTCACATTTTGTTAATAAAGCTATTCCGGTCAATAAAATAGGAGGCATTATTGCTTTACTTCATATAGCAAATGACTTTTTTATTGAACCTTTTATAAGTAAAGCTATCTCGGTCAGTCAAATAGAGGTCATTCTAACTTTACATAATAAACTGTTTTTATGTCATCTTTTATTAGCAAAGCTATCTGGGTCAATAATGTAGAGGACAATCTGACTTAACTTCACAAAAAAAATTATCTAAAGCTATTTCGGTCAATAAAATAGGGGACATTCTGTATTAATATATAAAAATATCCAAACATATATGTTGTTTTTATTAGGTCATATTCACATGCGTTATTCTTAGAAGCTTTATTTTTAAATGGTCGCTTATAACTTGATTGCACCATAAATATTAACGATCTTTCTTTTTCTGTAAATTTTCAATAAACATTTTCACTCCTTTCTCTCATTCGTATTCCATCTCTTCATCGCCAAATTCTGCTGTGACTATTTTAATTATTTTCTCCGAAAAAAATGGATTCCACCAGGAAAGATGGGAGCCGTTTTTACCTCCTTTGTTCGCCTTAGTCCTCCTCTTCGTTCGCCAACAAATTCTGTTTTTACTATTTTCTCAGTCATCTTTTTTCGACTGAAGCCATCTTTTGTGTTAGCTTCCACTGTTGTCATAAACAAAAGAGATAAAAGAAGCTCGTCTGCAAACCATAAAATGTTCAATTATTTTGACGATTGCGACGGGAGAGAAGCTGTCGTTTCGAAATATGCAGTCTTCTTTTTATGACCGTTTGATTATCAATTACTAGAAGTGACAACGACGTCTCTCTCTCACACACACATACTCTCGTTCCCTCTTTCTCTCTCTCTCTCTCTCTCTCCCTCTATCTCTCTGCCTCTATCTCTCTGTCTTTCTCTCTCTCTCACATACACAATCTCTCTATTTCTCTCCCTCATCCTCCTTTTTTCTCACATAAACATATCTTCCTTTATTTCTCCCTCTTTTTCTCTCTCTCTCTCTCTCGCATATACTCTTTCTTTCTCCCTCCCTCTTTTCCCTCCCCCCCCACACACACAAACCTCTTCCCTATACTCTCTTTAACACACACATTCTCATCCTTTCTTTCTCCCTCTATCTTTTTTCTCTTTCTCACACACATCTTTCCCTATTTCTCTCTATTTCTTTCTCTCTCACACACACTTCTTTCTCTCTCTCTCTCTCTCTCTCTCTCTCTTTCTCTCTCTCTCTCTCTCTCTCTTTCTCTCTCTCTCTCTCACACACACACATACACAATCTCTCTATTTCTCTCCCTGATCCTCCTTTTTTTCTCACATAAACACTTCTCCCTTTATTTCTCACTCTTTTTCTCTCTCTCTCGCACATACTCTTTCACTCTCCCTCCCTCTTTTCCCTCCCACCCCCACACACAAACCTCTTCCCCTATACTCTCTTTAACACACACATTCTCATCCTTTCTTTCTCCCTCTCTCTCTTTTCTCTTTCTCACACACATCTTTCTCTATTTCTCTTTATTTCTTTCTTTCTCATACACACTTCTTTCTCTCTCTCTTTCTCTCTCTCTCCCTCCTTTTCCTTGCTTCCGCTGTCCTGATACACCTCCACGTTAAAAAACGACCCTGGTATCTAACTCTGTCCCGTGGGGAGGCATAGTAAATAGGTACAATAAAGATTTTATTTTGGAATGAAGGATGGCTGCTTGCAAACACTGATTATATTATACATTAATTAGTTTTTGTTTTTGTTGTTGTTTTTTTTTAAGGAAAAATATAACTAACCTCCCACGCATCGATTTATGCTTAACCCTAACACGAGCATGTCAGTAACAATACTGAACAAAGGATTAAAAAAAAAAATGAACACTCAATTTCAACATTATTAATAAAATTAACAAAAAACTTTTATTCATAAAAAATTTATTTTCATTGTTTAACAATTTTTCTTCTTGGATAAGTTTTCATTATAAATTACACATGTAAATGGACTATTTTAATTAACTTCTGTACAGGAGAGAACACTAAGTCTAAGGAAGATAACTCTGATATAAATTTAAGGACCATAACTTGGATAATTCTGTCCAACAATGAATTAAACTATTAAAGAATTAAACTATTAAAGAATTAAACTATTAAAGAATTAAACTATTAAATTATATACAGAACTGTGATTGCATCTTATTATTAATCCATTTTTATAGAAATCACTAGGGACAAGGTATGAAACCACTTGATTTAAGGAGCTAACAGGAACGAAAGATTGTTGTGGACTAGTAAGAATCTAGAAGAAAGAAACAAGTCTGTATTTAATGGAAACAAAATATATTGAACAGAAAAGCAAATACAATAAATAAAAAAGTGGTTATACGTCAATCCGGCTGCCAAGTGTGCATAACTCTTCTATACGGTCTTTATAGTAAGAGAAAGAGTTCATTATTATCTGTAAAGCGGACACAACAAGAAAATGATTGTCAGAAAGACAGGAGATGCTTATTGATCTTAGCCTTGAAAAAGACCAAGACTTTAGTTAGGAAGAAAACAGTCAACATATAGTTTCACAGGTCTGCAGTTCTTGGAAAGAATGTACTGGAATAGGAAGCTGTTCAGAAGAAAACATGCTATAATAGTATACATAAAAAGACTGAGACTACCAACATATCATTTACGAGACAAAGGGTGTAGAGAAGAAGAAAGGGTGAGGCCAATCAAATTACAGATACGTTTTTGCATCTTACTAAAAACTCTCAAATGGGACAGAGATCCACAAGCCCAAATATGACAACACTACCGTATACCTGTTTAGATAGTAGATTTGTAGATATAGGGAATCGCTTTGGGTATGAGAAAATATTTGAAGTAATAGAGAGAACTGTCTATAAATCTAATATATGAACCCCAAGAAAGATTTGATGACAAAGAAAACCAAGAATATTCAAAGTCGATGTATCCTCAATTGCAGAGCCATCCATAAGAATCACAGAAAGAAAAGAGACATGGCAACGATTGAAAGACACAAGTTGAGTTTTAACTTAACTGAATGAATAAACCATTTCACACTTCAATTCATAATTGAACCCAGGTCAAATTCTAGATCAACTGCATATTTGAACTGATCTTAGGGAGAAGCAACACTAGAACAGAGTGCTATCATTAGCATAGATGTTAATCATTTGAATAATATTCTTTGGAAGATCACTGATATAGAGCAGTAACTGTGTTGGGTCTAGAATATAGACCCTAACGAAGACCAGCATTGATAGGAAAATGAATGAGGAGACACTATCTAGTGTTACAAACTTCAAACAAAAGATAAAAACCTAATAATAATATTAAGAACTTTACCTCCAATATCATAACCCTGAAATTTTTGTAGAGAAGACCAAAATGCCACACTTTATCAAATACTTTCGACATGTCTAGCATAATGGCTATAGCCACTCCTGAATTATCTATAAATTGACAGATCTGCCAAGTTACAACATTTAAAAGATCAGCAGTTGAACAAAATTCACAAAAAGCCATACTGAATATAAATAAAGGGGTTCAGATTCTCCAAAAAATGAATAAGCGTGCCTTTCAAAAGCTTTGCTAATAATAGAAAGGAGTACTTATTTGGGTCAAACCGACCGATTACCAGCATTTTTAACCATAGAAACAATAACAGGCGAATTCTTTCTAACACGAAAACAAACCGTGATTGAGTACTTTGAAGAGGATTGAAAGAAGTTCAGGAATACAACGTTTGAGTGTGACAACAAAAATGGAATAAGGATCAGAAGCCTTAGATTAGTCCAGATCAGAAACAACCCAATCAACCACCTATAGAATGAAGAGATTGATCGGTTTACAAAACCAAAATCGGGAAGAATAACACCAGAATCACCAAGAGAAGAATTGTCAGCAAAAAAGCGAGCAAAGGGATCAGCCTTTGAAGATGGAATAACTTGAATACCATTAAATAGAGGAGGAATAGTAAATGACACTATTAAAGATTTTTAAAAGATCATGAGAGCTAACCATCTGAGATGAGATAGAGTCAGGAATCTTTTGAAAATAACTAAACTAAGCCTCAAAGATTGGTTTCTTGCAGACATGTCTGGTATTTCTATAAGATTGTCCAGAAGCCTCAGAACCATAATGTACATATTGATTAAAGAAATAGTTATGATAGGAAATGGCAAAAGTGCAAACAAATGTAAACCAGTGAGGAGAATGAAGTTTGGTTTGAAACTGACAATGAGGAATAAAGGTGTCAAATAAGAAGCCAGTCAGTAACCTCCTTAGTAGCATCATTCAGAGACATGCCAAAGATAGGACCTCATGGAACATCACATAGGAAGCTGCAAACCCTATCTCAATCAGCCTTTCTGTGTTTTTCTCATAATTACAAGAATTTAATTAATATGTTTTATTAACTACATTAATTGAATATTTATTGAAATAAAAAAAAAGCAATTGTGTAAAAGAAAATATTTTTTAAATCACAACCGATTTTGAGGTTTCAGCAAATTACTGTTTGCTACCTTTTAATGTTAGCAATGTCAAACACAGGTTCAACTAATTGCAAGCAATCTTCTCTGTGAGAAACATAACCTTAAAGGGAAGCAAATTTGCCAGTGTTGTAGAAGCCTAGAAATGGTAGATGAAGTGATCGATCTGTTAGACAACATCCTACCAGTTAATCCACATGATGTTCTGAAAGATGCAATCATGAAGAGAATCTATCATCTTGAAGAAACCATGCTACGATATCTGTTTAATGACACCAATCTAGACAACAGCACACCTTCACAACTGCTGCTGTATATGAAGGCACCACTATCTCCAAAAAAATATGCACTCACCATTCAGCACAAAGACCTGCAAGAATTGAAAATTATAATCAATAAACTCAAAAGACCTTAAAAATCACAGAAGGTCAATATGTCATTCATTTTAGTCGTATTATCTATTAGAAACTTCTGCAAGAACAAAAATAAGAACACAGACAATTTCTAGTAGAAATATCACATTCCCACACAACTTTAAAACTTACATTCATTATTAAATACTCGAAAACAGATGTCTAAAATATTTTTCTCAATCAGGGTGGGTTGGGGGGGTATTTGAAGCATTAACTCCCTTTACAAAAAACAATTATGCATGTACCAAACTCGATTTATTTATCTTTGTCATGACGTTAAAGAGTGTATGATCTGCATTATAAAAAGGGATGCAGAGACACATTCTTGCTCTTTTCTTTCTCACTACTAGCTACAGATTAGCATCAGCCAGACTAGCTGTCTTTATATGATTGATATGACCATGTGATCGTGCACACATGAGGATACTATCTTTGTATGTAATAGCTTTTTTCCAGTCTTTGTTTCAGCGGGTACACACACACATACGCCTATACCATTCAGTACATAAACTTTTCCTTTCTATGTACATAAATGTGTGCACACACATACACACATACATACACACACATACATTATTCCACCTACATTTACTTTGTATACATTTACATGTGTAGAGACTGAATTGAGATGCGATTCAAATGAACACTAAAAAGCAAATGGTGCCAAGACCATACCACAAATGAAATCTATTTAATAGTCGATTTCACGAACAACAAATGTTTTATTGAATTATATTTTCTTTGACTTGTAATTTTGCATATTTTTAATACATGTGCATTACCACGTGCTACCCTGTTCGACAACATCGCTGCACCAACGTTGTTTCTGTGATCATTTTCTTTTCCATCTTCTCCTCCGGCTGTGTCGTCGTCTCTTACATTGGCAACTAGCAAGGGAGGTGCACATGGGTTCATAAGTGTAAAAACATAAAATAAACAAAACACAAACTCTGACAGATTGTGCAAATATCAATTGCCCTCTGTGTGTGTATGTGTATGTATATGTGCGTGTGTGTATGTATGTGTATGCATATGTGTGTATATGTATGTATGTATATGTGTATGTATGTATGCATGTGTGTATATGTGTTTATGTCAGGTCATGTCTTGTGCTACTGGTACCGTGTAACCCAGTACTACCTGCCTCATGGTCGGGTCACCGGCGACTAAACTGGTTCCCCCACCAGACTTGTTTGGTGAAGAGGGCGGCTAGTCTCCCTGAAGGATTAAAAACAAGACCTTCCAACGGGCGAATGAACTCTTTTTCTGGGTCAACGGCCAACTAGCACCGTGTATATTTGTGTGTGTGTGTATATGTGTATTGGGGTGGAGAGGGCTCCCGTAAGCCGTGGTGAAGGCAACCTTTCTAGGAGAAGCAAATCTCTGATTTAAAAAACCAAAAAGCGGAAGACCATTACCCGCATTAAGCTGGTCTGCAGTTTAATTTGTTGCTGGCTATCTTGCTCTTGCTTGTTGCTGGATCTCAACATTTTGAACCGAGAGAGAGACTTAGTTGTCGTACAAAGCTAAGACTCTGTAACATCACATTTGTATAGATACTCCCTCAGGCATTTGGGCTCATGGATTTTTAATATCTGAGGGAGTGGCACTCGTCTGACAAGACGTTGCAATCATCATCATGTGTGTGTATGTATGTGTATGTGTGTGTATCTGTGTATGTGTATGTGTGTATGTATGTGTATGTGGGTGGGTGTATGTATGTGTGTGTGTGTGTGTGTGTGTGTGTGACACCATTGACCTTGTATGCGCTAAGGTTCACATCTATGTTCTGTCGAGGTCATGTTCCTCAGTTGACATCAGCTTATCTCGATCCCCTAAAGTTTACTCAATCTGGTCCAAGCCAAAATCTGCGTTCAGCTCTTCCAACTGGAAACTCTTCTCAACTTTAATTGTTATTAATCGTCACAAACCCAAGAGAGAATGGGAAAACCTAATAGATACAGACCTCCTGTATCTTCGGTCTCTCTGTAAAGGGCTTTATTAGTGTATCTCAGTGTCCCTGCAAAGAGACATGGATTGATATACAAATATGAGGATGCTTCTTTCATGAAGTAAACCCCAACCAAATAAAAACCAAAAAAAAACATATGAACAGGAAAATAATAAAAAGTAAACACTGGCAGGACGACGCCCAGGATAAAAAGGTTTCCTCGTCATGGCTTCGCATTGGACCATACATGGAAAATAACAGTGCAACTTTTCCCAGTGATACTATTACAGGTAGCAACACTACACTGGAGAATCCACCAGACCAGACAAATTCTGATCTTGAACTCTGGAAAAACCAAGCAAAGACCACAAGAAAACGCAATTATAAAGCAGTGAATTGGTCAATTGTGGAAAAGAAAAAAATCCTTCACTGCTTCAAATACTAAAGATTTGAAAAATGGGGTTGGTGCAAGGACAAAATATTCGAGGGCCAAATAAAAAAACGGATCTACCAAGAGAAAAACTGGAGGCAACTACAACCAAAATATTACTCTCTATAGTCTCACAAATTGATAAATATATACCTCTACATGAGATTAATGAGATAAAGGAGAGAGCCATAAAAGAGGGTGAAACTGACTTCAATTCCCAAAAAGACCAGGGAGAACACCATGAAACACAGTGGAGCCGGGAAGAAAAGTGGACCCTTATATGGGCAATGGAGTATGCCAAAGCCTGAAAGAATGGTGTGCAAAGAATTTCTACCACCATTGCCCATACAAAAATAACATCCCAAAGGGAAGACTGACTTCCCAGAAATCCAACTTTTTGATGAGTAGAACATTCTCGTATGATGAGATTGCAGAACTAAAATGCTGCACTCACCAGATGGCGACAAACGAGGAGTGCCCAATCGACAACCCCGTCCCCATGCAGGAACCTAACCAGACAGCCAATATATATAGCTCAGCAACAAACCCTGTGGCACAGGCATGTGACACAATGGAGAGATCTCCACCGAAAGAAGGAGCACCCAACAAAATTTTCTCATCAATGAATAGCCTGTCAAAGAAACAAGACCACCAGATTCTGAGGAGACAACAGAGCCAAAATAATACTCAAAATCTACTGCTAGATGCAGAGCAGATTGAGCTAGAGAACCTGCTAGCCAATCAAATTGAAAAAACTAGGCATCTACAACTACAAGACCGACTCAGACTGGTCCAAATAAAGATGACCAAGGCCTTCAAAAACCTTGCTGTAAAAGTGAACGATGCCCTCTCTAAGTTAGTACCAACAGATGCTTTGTTAACAGAAATTAACCATGCAACATATGGGGCCACATGGTTCATCCAAACAAAACTTCTTCCCCAAACATCAGAAAGGAAAAAAGGAGCACACAGGAGGCCTAAACCAAATGAACCAGTCTGGAAAACCAAACTCCAAAAACGGATAAATGGTCTTAGAAAAGAAATATCCCAGATATCTTCTTTCCTGCGGACCAAAAATCCCGGACAAAACTTAAAGAAGAAGGTGAGAACTTTAAAATCTCGATACTCCCTTCAAATCACGAACCAACTAAGAGCCCATATAGCAGAAAATCAGGCAAAAGTGAAGGGCTTAGCTGCACAAATAAAAAATAAGCAACAAAAAATTGAGTCCCGGTCCATAAACAGTTTATTTGACAGAAACCCAAGGATAGTGTACCGAAATCTCATCAGAGATAATATCAAAGTAACATCACCACCAACACAAGAACAGATCGATAAATTCTGGAAGCCATTGTATGAGGACCCAAAACAACATCGGGAGAGGGAGTAGATAGGCACAATAAAAGGAGCCGTCAAGGGCAAGGAAAAAATGTCAGCGTTGGAAATTACAAAAGCAGCTGTAAATAAAAAGATAATCCACTACAGCAACTTTAAAAGCCCAGGAATTGATAACATCCCAAATTTTTGGCTGAAAATGCTGATGGCACTACACCAACACTATGCCCTGGCATTCACCCGAATTATTGGCGGCAAAGAAGAACCACCAGAATGGCTCACTATTGGCAAAACAACTCTTATACCCAAGAGCCAGGAAACACATTTGCCAAATAAATACCGGCCTATCTGCTGCCTTTCAACCACATACAAATGGCTTACTGGAATAATTGCCGATGCAATTTATCAGCATTTGACTGATGGTGAATACCTTGGGAAGGAGCAGAAAGGGTGCACGAAAAACAAGCTTGGGACAAAAGATCAACTTCTTTTGAACAAAACAATCCTGGAAGACTGTAGGAAGCGACAAAGAAACCTGTCAATGGCCTGGATTGACTACAAAAAGGCATTTGACAGTGTGCCTCATTTCTGTATAATGCGGTGTTTGGAGCTGTATAATGTCCATGAGAACATAAGATCTTTTATTAAAAAACAAATGAAAATGTGGCAAACATCTATTTCCCTACACCACATGGAAGGGACAATACAGTCTTCAAATATTAGCATCCAGCGAGGCATATTTCAAGGCGATAGCCTATCACCACTACTATTCTGCCTTGCAATCGATCCACTCAGCAAGCTTCTAAAAAAAATGTGATGCTGGGTACAATCTCAGTAGAGGCAGAAAAAAAGATGAAAGTAAAAGAGTGAATCATTTACTTTTCATGGACAATCTAAAACTCTATGCAGAGACAGAAAAACACCTTGTCTCTCTGATAGAAATTGTGAAAACGTTCTCAGAGGATATCTGCATGGAGTTTGGATTTGACAAATGTGCTAAATGCACAATAAAAAAGGGGAAAAAACAACATCCGAACATCTTCAGATCAATGACAGCCTCATTGAAGATTTGAAAGAGGATTCCACATACAAATACCTCGGCATTGAGGAAAACATAAATGTGGAACACGAACAAATGAGACGTAGAGCCAAACAAAAATATACAGTACGTCTGAAAAAGATCCTCAAATCTGAACTAACCTCAAAAAACAAAATTACGGCTAGAAACCAGCTTGCAATACCTGTGATCACGTACAGTTTCAGTATTATAGACTGGCCTCAATATAACATAAACAGGCTCGATACCAAGACCCGGAAACAACTATCCCTACATAAGGTAACATACCGAAACCAATGCCTGGACAGAATATACCTACCATGAAAGGAAGGGGGCTTAGGCCTCACTGAATTCAACCATGCATATCGAGCCACCATAGTAAGCACGGACCAATATATTAAAAGTTCAACGGACATGACAATGGAAATGGGGAAAGACCATCATAATCATCAATCACAAAGCTTGCTGAAAACTTTGGAGAAGTCATACCGGAGAACACTGTCGATGTACACGATAAACTACCGACACAGATTGCAAGAATAAAAAGGAAAAAATACACCAAAATAGAGATAGAGACAAGAAAAGAAGGATGGAAACAAAATAAGCAAGCAGGGAAGTTCCTAGAGGAGCTGAACCAGGAGTACATAGACAAAGATGCTTCACTCCAATGACTCAAGAGTGGGAGACTTCCATTTGATGAGGAAAGACTTATTGTAGCTGGGCAAGATCAGGGCCTACTCACAAATGGATTTTAAAAAATGTTTGGCCTACAAACAAATGGCTAATGTAGGTTTTGCCACTCAGCGATTGAAAGTGCAAGCCATCTAATGTCTGCATGCCCAATCTTATTGGCAGATGCCCATTATACTGCTCGTCACAACAAAGTATGCAAATACCTCCATTAGAAGATCTGTGGAGAAATGCAACTCGACAGATCGCCGAACATCTGGGAACATGAACCACCACCAATAACATCAAACAGAAATGTGACCGTGTTCTATGACAAAGACATACAGGCAGGCAGATACATAAAAGACAAGGCCACCAAACCAGATATTGTTATATGGAACAAGCCTGAAAGAACTGCACTCATTGTCGATGTCACAGTCCCAAATGATTTCGGCCTTAACAGAGCTGAACGGGAAAAGATAACAAAATATCAGGACCTAATAAATGATCTAAAAACGACATGGTCTCTGAAAGAAATAAACATTATACATGTGATAAGAGCAACTGGCTTAATAAAAAAGAATCTTCATAAATACTTAGAAGCGATCCCTGGAAGACCAAGCTGTAATGAAATAGAGATAACAGCCATAAAAGGAACAGTATCTATTCTTAAAAGAGCCCTCAGATATACATTTAAATCATAACAGAATCACGTGTTAGCTCCAGGAGGGAGCCTCTTGATCTCTTAAAACTTACTGAAGTAAAATACAAAAAAAAAGAAAAAAAAAAGACTGTCTGCAAATTGAACTATCACAAAACTTATTGGCACTCCTGAAACTTCCTTTAAATAAGCTCTAAATATAACATTAACTTCCATTATTCAATTCTTTTGCTTTTGTTACTACCACACCTTGATTAACCATCCTATTTCAGCTGCCTTTGTGTATCTCGGTGAACAACTTCCTCGTCACTGTTCTGTTGCTAAACTTTTTTTTTTCTTTTGTTATATATTTTTTTCTCTTATTTTTATTTTAACTCCTAACACTTAGGGTGGGGAACGTTGATAGCATCACACATTCATGTATAAACTAAAGTTCATCTAGAATCCTGTCATATTCGACATGCAAGCAAAACAATATGGTTACTGAAATAATGGTCAGCCATTTTTGCTTCAATGTAACGATAAATTACACAAAAATTGAAAATATTTCCTGAAAAGAATAAAATAAAATAAACTTACAGTTTCAGCAAGTAAAAAGTAGACAGGCTGGTAGATACTTAGATTTTACTACGTTTGTTATAAGTTATTGCTTGTCTTTTGAGGGTTATTTTTCTTTTGCTTGTTTATGACTGTGATTTATGACTGTGATTTATGACTGTGATTTATGACTGCAATTTTACTACAGTTTGGTCCAATTAATAATTTAATGACCAGACGATAATGTAATTACATTTCAAAATTTTGCTTAAAATAATTAGAATAATAAAAATGAATAATAATTTTGCAAAAAAAAAGAAAGAAAGTGTGTGGGGA
This sequence comes from Euprymna scolopes, assembly GCF_053919585.1. Lineage (NCBI taxonomy): Eukaryota > Metazoa > Mollusca > Cephalopoda > Sepiida > Sepiolidae > Euprymna > Euprymna scolopes. Next base: position 68,167,190 of record NC_136489.1, on the reverse strand, counting down.
AATGCTTATGCAGAATAGTTATTTTAAATCAATGCATTTCCAATAGATGTGTTAGATGTATTTTTAACAAAATAAAATCATCCATAATTACATTCTGTTTTAAAATGGCAGATCCTTAATTTAAGTCAAGGGAGATAAGTCAGTTTGTCAAATGAATTTGTTGCACAGCCAACTCTTTCAAACATACTAAAAACATACAATAAAACTCGATAATTCGATAAATTGTATTTTTACTTTCAACTATTTTTCTACTAGATCATTCTTAATTTTTGGAATTTATACTAATTTCGACATGACACGTAAGTACATAATAATGTTTTCACCTGAAATGCGTTCATTTAAAAGATCACTAATGTACACGATAACCAAAAGAAAAGGTAAAAAGCCTACTAACTACCGTCGGGTAGTACTATTCATTTAAATAAAAAATTATTGGTTCCCCGAAAAAAGGAAGGTGAACCTGTAAATTCATCCTTGTTCGTTTGTCCGTTCGTCTGTCCACACTTTTCTCAATAACTACGCCTTGGAATTTTTAAAAATTTTTGAACAAACATTAAACATAGTATGAGTAAAAAAGTAACAGAAGTGATTTTCCGAGAAAACTCCAGTTAATCCTCTAGGGGTGCCTTTCGGGTTAAAATGGCTACAATTGATACTTTTGTTAAAAAAAATTAATGCCTTGGATTTTCATAAAATTTTCTGAAAGTTGTAACTAACTGATTTCTATATTATTTTGTTTGTCTATACTTCGCAATAATTCTTGGGTGTGCCCCAGCACGGCCACTGAGATATAGAAGGCCTGTTAACTGCAAAATGCCTGCAGGCAATGTAAGTAAGTGTAGCAGAAACAAATAGAACTCTTTTCTTGTGCGTCAGTGCCTCCCCTGACTGTGCGATATGGCACATACTGACCAATCAGAGGCATAACGCAGGGACCTTCCTTACCCCCTAAGGAACTCTAACTGCTTCCGTTCCGTGTTGAATTATTTATTTTATTTGGAAGTGCCCGAAAAGCACTAACTCCCTGTTGAATTATTTATTTTAGGGAGTTGAGTTAGTGCTTTTCAGGCACCCCTAATAAAATAAATAATTCAACACACAGTCAGGGGAGGCACTGACGTACAAGAAAAGAGTTCTATTTGTTTCTGCTACATAACCCCCTGCTTAGGCTGAAAATCGACAAAGAAAAAGATAGCAGAATAAATAACAAAAAAATAATTTAAATAAATTGATATTTATTTAATATATATATATTTTTTTTTGCTATTTGTTCTGCTACCTTTTTCTTTGTCAGCTTTCAGCCTAAGCAAGGGGTTATGTAGAAGAAACAAATAGAACTCTTTTCTTGTGCGTCAGTGCCTCCCCTGACTGTACGATATGGCACATACTGACCAATCAGAGGCATAGCACAGGTACCTTCCTTACCCATAAGGAACTCTAACTGCTTCTGTTCCGGACGAGAAAAACTCCCCCTTTTCCAGCCAGACGCTAAAGAGAGCGGACCTGTTTCCTCTCTCTCTCTCTCTCTAGCTCTCTCTCTCTCTAGCTCTCTCTGCCTACACCAGTATCGACGATTCCCACTTGGGAATAACTACCGGGCAAAGGCAGACAAATTTTATCCTAGTTATATCTTTTTAGTTGTTTGTTCGTTTATTCAGTAGCTTGTGTCGAATTATTTATTTTATTAGGGAGTGCCTGAACTCACAAGATTATATGCTGAAATATTTAAATAACTATTACTTTTAATACAGAAATTACACTTAAAATGTTGGTTTTCTGTTCTTCTGTGTTCATTTTTCCCCATTTTTTCATCAAAATGGGTAGCATATATTACATGATTACATTTACATCAGTTACATGATTAGGAATCCTATACTCCGCTATAGTTTTCATTTTCATATCAGTGCAGAATACATGAATACGGAAATGAAGTTCACATAACTACTAAAAAACAATCATACTATAATGTGAACATTAGTTAAAAACTAAGAAAATATAGTAAACAGCTACGATATTAAATCAGGGTGGTGGTGAATTTGGGAGGGGGCATTATTATTAGTATTATTTTACTCACTAGGAGTTGTCTCACAGGCCATCATCAGCGATCATTCACTGGCAGTAACCTGTGGTATTCGCTAGAGACCGCATGACAAGTCTCCCCAGATTTCCATTGTTCTCCATCTCTTGACTACTCGTGCAGATGATTGCATGTTATTGCAACAGCCGTTTGCCATCGATTTCTTGTTGGTGTTTCTTGGGGTTTGGGTAACAAAATGCCTTGTTATGATACTACTACTACTAATAATAATAATAATAATAATAATAATAATAATGGTACTTGTGCAGTGTATGCACCATGCTATATTTTAGATAATATTTTCAAGTTGAATTTTATGGTATCCTTCTTTTTTTTTCATCAAATTGTTGGGTGAAAATGTAGAATAGTTAGAAAGCCTTTCCCTATTAAGAATGGCTTTCTAAATAATGTTATTATTTCAGCACGATAAGTACACAGCACAGATACCATACAATATTTATTTATACGATAAACACAAGAAAATATGTTAACTAAAATTTAATGTACTCTTTATTTTTTAGTTCATATCAAAACTTTAATAAAAAACTGATTAGTTAATGAATTTTTAAGATGAATTTTTGTTCATATGAATAAAGTGTTCGAAAGAATAAAGAATTTAAAGAATAAAGTGAATGTGTTCGGGAGAATAGAAAATTTCTTATTTCATTTCCCATTTCAATCATGTAAATTATTTACAGATACAAATGTTATAAAACAAACAAAAACTTTTAATCTTTAAATTTATTTCAAAGAAATAAATTACGCTTAGTGCTAAAATATTGAATGCATCAATTGTTTTAATTAAAAAAAACTGTTGTGAAAATGCTTCTAACTTTAAAATATTTGGAAATACTCAATGAAAAGTTTTATTTATTATTAAAAAAACGGACTGAAAAATACTCTCATATAAAAATTGTTTGTTTTGCAGTTTTAAAAAATAAATAAAATAAAATATTCGACTTCCTTTTAGATATAAAAATTCAAAAACAACCAACTTACTGTTATATCTTGTTAGATTAAAATTATCCCGATGTGCAATTTTCTGTACATCTATTTAGCAGTTTTGCACTCAAATTTACATATGTTAAGGTTTAAAACTACACCATCTGTTCTTTTTCACCAGGATTTGACGTCCCCTGGAGCCTTTGGGGGCTAAATGGGCGTTGCAAATGCTGAACTTCGTCATTTTTTATGCCTCATTCACTGTGCACTCATGGGGGGGGGGCATGCATGCATGCATGCATGCATGCATGCTTGCTTCACTTGTTCATTATAAATTCATATAAACTAAAAACTTCCGATTTGTCTTCCTATTTCGAAAAGGATGTTTTTTAATACGGGGACATATTTTTAATGTTCACCGGCTAAAAAAAAAAGCGGTTTTTTTCGCTTCAAATGTTTATATTTCATTTATAAAAAATGGCGTCACGGGAAATGCCTTTTGGTCCGTTGATAAATGCAGTTAATTGTTGGATTTTGGATTATTATTGCCAATCTGCCCTAAGAGAATGGGCCGAGAAATTCGAACCAACTTCAAGCAAATATGTTCGTGCGGCAAGTAAGTAAAATTACAAACAACTTCTCACAGGTTTTCGTCACGATGTTTTATTAGACACGTTTACTTGTTTATTATTGTTATAAAGCTCTATCTGAAAAGATATCAAGAACTTTAAAATGCTCTATCGATTTTGAGGTTTTCATGACATTTATTGGGTGGATTTCTATCAGTATTTTTCTTTATTTTTGAGCGACTTCAAATATAAAAAGCGCATATCTGCCATTTTGTTACTGTTCTAACTTTAAGCACTCGATACTACTTGTATTTCAAATTAAATAAATGCTTTTAAAGAAGTTAAAACGCCAAAAACTTCAAGTAGGTAGAAGAATAATTGGCGCTTTTGCATTCGTTGCAGTGTGCTGAGGGAGATAACTCCGTTTTACTAAGTTCCTAAGATTAGTTTTTCATGAGAGAATTTAGGACGCTAAATTGTTTGTTTTTGTTGTTAAAAAAATTAGCATTCGTTATAATAGCGACATTCGAAAATTGAAATATTGAATTTCAAGTAAAACCAATGGTATTTTCTTAATTGTCATGCCACAGTAATGAACATATCCAAAAATTAAAAACGATTTGGTAAAAGTTAATTGGCTTTTGTTAAGATTGGCACTTTGTTTACAAAGCCATTCGGTAGAAGTGTCTTCAGATAAATTTTGTTTAATGTTAAGTTTTTTTTTTTAATTTCATTTCATTTTCAGTGAATTTTATTCAAGTATGCATGGAAAAAATAAAAGAATTAACAATTTTATTTTAGTAAGAAAGATTATGTAATTCGTTCTTACTAAAATAATAACGGGAAAATACATCTTTTCTGGTAAATGCGTACTTGAACTGAAATAAATAAATTTAAAAAATAAATAAAAAATAAGTGCAGCGAAAAAATAAATAAATAAATATTTTCGTTACATTTCGTTTTCGAGTTTCTGATTCGGTTTTTAAGTTTGATGGGCTGGAACGATTTTGTAGCTGTGATTTGGCCAGAGTATTCTGATAGTCACATTTACCCATATTTTTTATTATAGAGGTTATAATTTTGTTATAAAAGTTCAAATAAAGACTGTTTGAATGAAATTTCGGGTTTGTATTACTGTACACATAGATTCGAAAAAGTTGTCAAAAAACAAATATAGAACAAATAAATGTTATCAAAGGCAAGATAAGTTACTTTTCTACCTAACTGAATATAATTCACGTGTTTTTATTCAGTGTAACATGTTTATTCAGCTCGAAAAACATGCAATGTTTACCGATGTATTGGAAAATTCAAAATGGCAGCCGACTGTCTCTCGGAGAGGGTACGTTTGGGAAAAGGTATTATAAATAATAAACTAGACAAAATACTGTTAGAAATTCGCTCAATGTATGTTACCGTGACATAAGTTGACATGTATTCGGTTGTTTTCTAACAGTATTTTGTCTAGTTTATTATTTATAATACCTTTTCCCAAACGTACCCTCTCCGAGAGACAGTCGGCTGCCATTTTGAATTTTCCAATACATCGGTAAACATTGCATGTTTTTCGAGCTGAATAAACATGTTACACTGAATAAAAACACGTGAATTATATCCAGTTAGGTAGAAAAGTAACTTATCTTGCCTTTGATAACATTTATTTGTTCTATATTTGTTTTTTGACAACTTTTTCGAATCTATGTGTACAGTAATACAAACCTGAAATTTCTATTTTTATATTTGGTGCTAATGCACTTACTGATCCGCGCTATTTTTTTAAATCGTATTTCCAAGTTTAATTAAAGTTTATATGTGTTTTTATTCAATTGTAAGGTACAGAATAGGTACAAAACACCCTCCCCTCCCCATGTTAAGAATGGCTTTTTAAATAATAACGTTATTATTTCAGCACGGATCAATAAGTGCATGGAGTACCAAAAAAACTACATTATATATAGTGTTGGTCGTCTGTACTTTAAAATTTGTCTCAAGTTACTTCCGTCGAATAGCCTTGTAAACAAAGAAGTACGACTCTTAACGAAAGCCGCTTAATTGTCATGTCACAGTAATAAACGTATTCAAAATTTACGAAAAACGGTAAATTTTTACTTTCTTTCCACCTTAAAAATCACCTTTAAAATGACGATTTTAAAAGGTTCCCAGGTATGCTAAAAACGAATGTGATTAGGTGCAAACAAACAGTTTTCCCAATATTAAGTAATGTAATGCCTTATGTTATCAGTGGTTGGTGGCCATTTTTGTATACGTATGCACGCGCGTCAGAAATATGCAAGCGTTTGCACATACAAAATGACTCGCAGTGATTGCTAAATATCCGGAAAACTATTTGTTTGCGCAAAATTTAAATACTATATTCGTTTTCAGCATACCCGAAAACCTTTAAAAGTTGTCATTTTAAAGGTGATTGTTAAGGTGGAAAGAAACTAAAATTTGACCTGATTTTTTAATCTTTTCTATCATTAGTCATTGTTAATGAATATAAATCTTTCTAAACCGAGGCAATTTAAATTTTTTCCCAAACATAGGGTGCCCCTTTTAGGATAGCTGAAAAATACATATTCTAATTTATCTTTATAAATTTTTTAATTTATTGATATACAAGTTGATTTTCGTTTTTTCATTTATATTTTTTATTTAATAAACAATTCTAACCCGCATATAAATACATTGTGTTAAGCATGTTTTATTTCTTTTATTCCGCATTCATGGCCCTATGTACTTACCACCCCACGAAGGCAAAATTAGACACAAGGTCAGTTTTTAATGTGGGCAAAAATGAATGCACCCCAAACATTATCATGATCTATTAGGATTTCTCGTTCATTGATCGAGGACAGAAAATATATAGTTGTTAGAGGAGGTCGAGAAATGCTGTAAAGGTGCTAATCAACTGTAGAACTACAATTAGACACAAAGGCAAAAAGATAATTGTAATAGCAAAGAACAAGGAGAGACACTGATATTCATTTAAAGATGATGAATATCGTGTTTTATTTAACAAGAAAACAAAAGCAGTAAACTTGTAGGTAATGGAGATCATATAATGGTGATCAGTCCGAGTGAGATAGGATCAGTCACTGGAAACTGGCTGCTGGATGTCAATGGGCTCTGAAGCAGGTAGTTGGACGTCAGTGGAAAAGGTAGCTAGATGTCAGCAGGTGATGGAACAAATAGCTAGACATCAGCGAGCATTGGAATGGGTAACTGGACGTCAGTGGGCTCTGGAACGGACAACCAGACATTAATGGGCTCTAGAATGGACAACCAGACATTAATGGGCTCTGGAACAGGTAGTTAAACGGCAGTAGGCACTGAGAGAGGGCAGTTAGATATCAGTTTCAACTGGAACAGGTAGCTGGACGTTAGCAAGCTCTGGTAACTGCAGGAGGCACTGAAGGCAGCAGGAAGTGCTGGAAGCTGCAAGAAGTACTGGAGTTTGCTGGTTGTTTTTTTTTTTTTATTCAATTTTCACCCCAAACAAGGCACAGTGCCATTTTGAAGCAGGGGGCTACTATTAGGAACTTAATTAGCGGGGTCATTATGAAGGGAGATGAGTAGAAAGATGTTTGTTAACATTACACTTGAACTTCTGCATATCAGTGCAGTTGGGAAAGCAGAATCCTGGAAGGGAGTTCCAAAGACCCGCAGTTCTGGGGAAGAAACTATTGGAGTAAAAGGCTTTCTTGCACCTAGGGATCTCTACTGTAAAGGGATGAGAATTAGTAGCTTGTTGGGTTTGTCGGGGGTAGTTACGTCGGGGAGGTACAAGTGTTTGCAGTTTGTCAGAGCATTCACCATTAAAGTATTTGTAGAATAGGCAGAGGGATGCAACATCTCGTTGATGGGACAGAGGCTGAAGCCTAGATGACAGTTCAGGACCTATCAGGTTGGCGACTCTCTTTTGAACCCTGTCCAGGAGCGAGAGACAAGCAGCAGATGCACCAGCCCAGATGTGACAACAGTACTCCATACATGGGCGAATGGTGGCCTTATAGAGGTATAGGATACTGTCAGGCCAAAGTAGTTTTCTAGCACGGTAGAGGGAGCCAACCTTCCTTGCAGCAGCCTTGGCAATGCACTCAATGTATCTATTCCAGTTCATATTCCCTGTAAATGTTAGGCTGAGGAGTTTAAAAGAAGTACTTTCAGGCAATGTGTTCTTGGCCATTGCTATTGGTGGTAGAGAAGGTTTCTTGTAGTTATTGAAGGAAATAAGCTTAGTCTTAGCAGCATTGAATGTGACCAACCATTTTTGTCCCCATTCCACTACAGATTGGAGGTCATCCTCTAGTGTTTCTGCCATTTCCTTGGATATGTGTTCATTTGTTTTCCCTTCATATCTGTTATAGAGAGTGGTGTCATCGGCAAATATACCCATCTCCGAAACAATTTTATCAGGGAGGTCATTTATGAATATCAGGAATAAGAGGTCCAAGGATAGACGTCTGAGGTACTCCCGCATTTATGTCATATTGTTTGGATGTATGACTGTCGAGGACAACTTTGATTTTTCAATTACTTAAGAAGGATTTAATTACATTATGAATTCTTCTAGTGATTCCATATGATCTAATTTTCCTTAGAAGACCATCGTGCCATACCCTGTCAAAAGCCTTAGATATATCAAGAGCCACAACTCTACCCTCCCTTGTTTTGTCCAATGAACGGTATATACGTTCAGAAACTACAGCTAAGATATCTGCTGTTGAACGGGCTTGCCTGAATCCATATTGTTTGTCAGTCAGGAGTTTAGCAGCTGTTAGGTGCTGGACTAGGGCTTGATTAACTAAGGACTCAAATATTTTGGCGAAAAGCGGGAGGAGGCTAATGGGTCGATAATTTAGTGGGTCAGTTCTTTCACGAGAATTCTTGAAGACTGGTACCACAGAGGCGGTTTTCGAGCAGTCGGGAAAGCAAGATTCGTTAAGGAATTTATTGTAAAGTTTGGAGAGAACTGGAGCAACCTCGGCAGAGCATTTTTTTAATAGCACAGCCAGGATGAGATCTGGTCCACATGCTTTTGAGGTGTCTAGGTTTTTTATGATTGCATGTACCTGAGAAGGGGTGATTTTCAAATCGTCTAGTGTGGCGTCTGTTCGCAGAGGAAAATCAGGGAGTGAGTGGTGTACCGAGTTCAGTGTGGAGTTTGAGGCAAACTGACTGACAAGCAGATTGTAGAGGGTAGTCTCAGAAGGCAGGCAGAAATAGTTTGCATACAGGTAGTTTGTTGAAAGTAGCCCTAAAAAGAGCTGTTTGATTTGCGAATAGTAATGGACATCTCTAGGAATGAAACTCTGCTCATGGAATTTCTATCATTCCATACTTCCATTGTTTTTTTTTCATTGTCTCTACTCAGTCTTTAATACGTCAATGTCCTCGCCTAGTTTCTTTCTATGATGGAAGATTCGGTTATAGTCAGCTCACATACTTCCTAACTTCTAATGTGGCTGCTGCCGGAAGCGGTAACAAGGCAAATCAGTTCCTTCACTTTTATTGGTCTTCAGTATTTCTATTGTGAAGCGATTTATTTAAATAGAATATAAGAAACTTATATTACTGAAAAACATGCAATAAAAATTAACAAAGTTATAAAAAGATAAAAATAACACAATTCTTTATTTACACTTTTAATAACAAAATTAAAAAAAGTTTTTATTTTATTTGAAATTTTATAAGAAATATATATTTATGTAATTATAAAAACATGTTGTTTTTTTTATTTGAATTTATACAATAAATATGTTTATGAAAATGTAAGAATAGAATTTCAAACATCATAAAAAACGTATCCAATACATAATATTCCCAGAATAGTTTTAAAAGATTTAAAAAGGTGTTTTTAATAATTCTTTAAAAAAAAAATAAATAATTTCAATAATTCTTGATTAAAATAGGACCGAAAAATCTTTTCAGTAATCATTAAATAAAAAAACGATCAGAAAAATGTCATAAAAAAAAGTGTTTATGCACAGGGGAGATATATGTGTGAGAAAACAAACCAAGGAACTGATTTGCCTTGTCACTGCTTCCGGTAGCAACCATGCCTGAAGTTAGGAAGTTCATTAACTGACTACAATTGAAGCTTCTGCTCATACAAGTGGCAGTGCCTCTTTTTGACCTGTCAGATAACAGGGTCAGGAAAGGAAAGAAAAACTTTAGCATGCCATTAATTTGCATATGTTGAGAATAGTTGCTGTAAGGACCAATTGGAGAGGACAGGGAATTAAGGTTTGGACAGCCAAGAGAGCGTAAATGTTGTGAGTTGGTGTTGTGAATTTTATATTAAGAGGAATTAGAACAAATTGTGGCGTTAGTGAGAAGGAGTTCTGAGACTTTTTTTTTTTTTTCATTGCAGTTTGTAGTAAAATGAATTTCTTATTTTCAGACTTTTTGGGAGATTTTTCTGATGAGTTGATTGTGAACCAAGATTTGCAATTCAAGTTAGAGTTAATCTCTTGGCTTCCTCGATTGCACGATCTCCCCACACAGCACACAACTGAAGAATATTCTGGCATTTTTAAAGAGATGGATGCTACCATGAAGGTCTGTCCTGAATCTCTTAGTAAAGAAACCCAGGATTTCTTTAGTCAACTCAAGAAACAGGTGAGTGATGTTTGTGACATGGATTTGCATACAGCGACACAAGGTAATTAATTACTCTGATCATTCACATTCAGTTATCTCCCCTTGGACAATTTTCACAATCAAGGTATATTTTTTTAACTGTAAGCAAGGCATATGAATGTAAGTGGGCTACTGTTTGTAAGCATTTCTACTGAAACACTTTCTAGGGAGTTGAGAAGCAAGATGTCTATTCTCATTACATTTAAATTCCAATCTATTACTACAGTCAAGAAAGCAGGAAATTGAAATATAATTCCAAAGAAGGAAGAAACTATTAAGTTCGGAAGCTTTTTGGCACCTAGATATCTTGACCATGAAGGGTTGGGATTTGCTGTTTGTCAGGTTAGTTGAAGGTATTTACAATGAGGAGACACTAGTGCTGAGTTTGTCGGATTACATTCCATTAAATTATTTGTAAAACAGATATAGAGGTGCAACATTATTTCGATGGGGGGGGGGATGGATTTTGATACTAAAGATTTTTAGACACAAAATTTTTACAAAATATGAAAATTTTAACTTTGGAAATTTTGGTGCTTCTTGAGATAACAGTCCTCTGTAACTGCAGTAATATATATGCTATGCAAATTTTGTTATGATGTTTAACAATAATATTTCTAAACTTTAGTAGGTCAACCAAGTGTTACATCCCTATGGCTGTTTTACAAGTATTATAATGAAATGTGCTTTGATGAACTCGTACCACTTCAACAAACATACTCTTGAGTAATTTTGGATTAGGGGTCAGATTTAAAGGAGCCATCCTAAGTGGGGAGTTGTACAGTGAGATCTTTGTTCACATTACATTTTAATTTCTGCATGTTAATACAGTCAGGGAAACGGAGCAGGGAGAGCATTCCAAAGGCAAGCTGTTTGAGGAAAGACGTTATTAAAGTAGAAAACTTTTCAGCGGCTGAAGATCTTAAAAGTGAATAGATGAGATTTAGCTGATTGTCTGATTGGTTGGGTGTATTTACGTCGAGGGGGCACCAGAGCAGCAAGTTCATCGGAGCACATTCAATTGAAGTACTTGTAAAAAATGCACAGGGATGCAACATTACAACATTACAGCAATGGGACAGGAGCTGACCTTGGTAGCCAATGTAGGATTATTAGAGACTATTTTTAGACCACCATCACCTAAGAGGGAGAAACTAGTGGTTGGTGTACTAGCCAAGATCTGATAACATGACTCCGTGCATATGTAGCGTTGTAAAGATATAGAATATCAAGAACAATTAAAGTCCAAGGATTAATCCCTAGGGTACATTCGTGTTCATATCATGTTGTTTGGATGTATAGCCATTGAAGATAATCTGGATCTGCTTTTTATTTTTTGGAAATGAAGAATCTAATTATATTAAATATTCGTCCAGTATTAATACCATACAAATTACTTTTCATGAAAAGACCATCCTACCAGACCTTGGCAGAGGTTTTAAATATATCAAGTGCTAAGTTTCACCTGTTTGGTTTTTATTTATAATTTTCAAGTTTGACAAACTTTTGAAAAGAGTTTGTAAATGATTACGATTTTGAATGCTTTAAATGAAGCAAACACAAATCTAAGTATTTGTAAGAAAAGATAATGCTGTTGGACTAACTTTTGGTCTAGTCTTTAAAAGGCCTATCTGGCTACTTTAATTCACATGTCCATAAAAATCTTAAAATTTAAAAGAAAAAAAAAACGTTTCTACACAATAAGAATTTTGCATAATATTGTTTTGACTGTAGTTGCTGAGGATTTTTATCTCAAGAAGTACCAAAACTTTAATTCTTTGCAGAACCAATTAAATCATATTTTGTTGCAATAAACTTAAACCTATCCTCCATTTGTTTTGTTCTTCCAGTGTCTCCTGCTCTGCTGTCAAAAGGTTGGATTTTCTGCAGCCACTACTCTTTATGTAATTCTGGAGGAGAATGATAATTTTGATGAGGTATTTATTGTATAGTCTGATTTGTTTTGTTTATCTTTGATTAAAATTCCCATTAAATCAAAATCCCATCCTCTTCGATGAATTGTTTTCATTGCTACATTTGATCCCTCCTTCAGGTCAAGATCAAAGTGTAGTATCTGTTCTTCAGATGCTACACTTCCATTTTTTGTTCTCTTTCGGTGGAGGAGAACTCCTTCACGACTGAGACAATTTTTTATTTTTGTACCTTAAAAAACGACCCTGGTGTCTAACTCTGTCCCATGGGGAGACGTTGTAAATAGGTACATTTGATCCCTGATGAAGTACAACTAATCCTGAAATGTAATTGCATTTATGTAGGCCATTTTAAATGGTTATATATTATATATTTACTAGCTGTACCCGGCCACACATTTTAAATGGTTATATATTATATATTTACTAGCTGTACCCGGCCACACATTTTAAATGGTTATGTATTATATATTTACTAGCTGTACCCGGCCACACATTTTAAATGGTTATATATTATATATTTACTAGCTGTACCCGGCCACACATTTTAAATGGTTATATATTATATATTTACTAGCTGTACCCGGCCACACATTTTAAATGGTTATATATTATAGATTTACTAGCTGTACCCGGCCACGCATTTTAAATGGTTATATATTATAGATTTACTAGCTGTACCCGGCAACACATTTTAGATGGTTATATATTATATATTTACTAGCTGTACCCAGCCACACATTTTAAATGGTTATATATTATATATTTACTAGCTTTACCCAGCCACACATTTTAAATGGTTATATATTATATATTTACTAGCTGTACCCGGCCACACATTTTAAAGTGTTATTTACTAGCTGTACCCGGCCACACATTTTAAATGGTTATATATTATATATTTAGTAGCTGTACCCGGCCACACATTTTAAATGCTTATATATTATATATTTACTAGCTGTACCCGGCCACACATTTTAAATGGTTATATATTATATATTTACTAGCTGTACCCGGCCACACATTTTAAATGGTTATATATTATATATTTACTAGCTGCACCCGGCCACACATTTTAAATGGTTATATATTATAGATTTACTAGCTGTACCCGGCCACACATTTTAAATGGTTATATATTATATATTTACTAGCTGTACCCAGCCACGCATTTTAAATGGTTATATATTATATATTTACTAGCTGTATCCGGCCACGAATTTTAAATGGTTATATATTATATATTTACTAGCTGTACCCGGCCACACATTTTAAATGGTTATATATTATATATTTACTAGCTGTACCCGGCCACGCATTTTAAATGGTTATATATTATATATTTATTAGCTGTACCCGGCCACACATTTTAAATGGTTATATATTATATATTTACTAGCTGTACCCAGCCACGCATTTTAAATGGTTATATATTATATATTTACTAGCTGTACCCGGCCACACATTTTAAATGCTTATATATTATATATTTACTAGCTGTACCCGGCCACGCATTTTAAATGGTTATATATTATATATTTATTAGCTGTACCCGGCCACACATTTTAAATGGTTATATATTATATATTTACTAGCTGTACCCAGCCACACATTTTAAATGGTTATATATTATATATTTACTAGCTGCTGTTAGGTGCTGGACTAGGGCTTGATTAACTAAGGACTCAAATATTTTGGCGAAAAGCGGGAGGAGGCTAATGGGGCGATAATTTAGTGGGTCAGTTCTTTCACGAGAATTCTTGAAGACTGGTACCACAGAGGCGGTTTTCCAGCAGTCGGGAAAACAAGATTCGTTAAGGCATTTATTGTAAAGTTTGGACAGAACTGGAGCAACCTCGGCAGAGCATTTTTTTAATAGCACAGCCAGGATGAGATCTGGTCCACATGCTTTTGAGGTGTCTAGGTTTTTTATAATAGCATGTACCTGAGAAGGGGTGATTTTCAAGTCGTCAAGTGTGGCGTCTGTTCGCAGAGGAAAATCAGGGAGTGAGTGGTGTACCGAGTTCAGTGTGGAGTTTGAGGCAAACCGACTGGCAAGCAGATTAGCCTTGTCAGTTGCCGTGCGAGCAACCTCATTATTGTTTGTTAGTGGGGGAATAATTGACTGTCCATTATTAACTACGCTGTTGTAGATTTTCCATAAATCCCGGGTTCCTAATTTCTGTGCTTCGATGCGCTTTCTGGTGGTTTCAGAGTAATCTGACTTAGCTGTGTCTATCACTCTCTTACAATTATTTCTAGCTTCTATAAACTTCTGTTTATTTGAGCTGGACTTATGTCGGTTGAATCTGTGGAACGCATGCTGCCTTTGACAAATGGCAGCTGCACAAGCAGAAGTAAACCATTGGGGGGAGTGGGGCTTGCTATAGTATTTCCGTGCGGGAACATGTGCTTCAATAGCAGTTTTGAACCATTCAGTTGTCTCATTTGCACACTGTTCCGCTGGAAGAGTAAAGATATTTTGCCATGGGGCATCTCTGATGAGCTCCCTGATGGCTTCCCAATCAGCCTTTTTGTAATACCTCGTTGTTTTGAGTAGTGGGTCTTCAGTTTTAGGGCGAGAATTTAGGCTGATTTCTACCATTATCACAGCGTGATCAGCATTCCCGAGTGGGCTATAGGCATTTGTTGTACAGTCATTGGGAACTGTTGTCAGAAAGAGATCTAGAAGTGAGGCATGTTGATCGTGCTGGTCTGGGAAACGTGTCGGAAATGTAACCATCTGAGATAGGGAATGAGATATAGAGAAGCTATATGTGGCGCTACCAGCTACGTCTGTGTGATTTGAGAATATATTATATATTTACTAGCTGTACCCGGCCACACATTTTAAATGGTTATATATTATATATTTACTAGCTGTACCCAGCCACGCATTTTAAATGGTTATATATTATATATTTACTAGCTGTACCCGGCCACACATTTTAAATGGTTATATATTATATATTTACTAGCTGTACCCGGCCACGCATTTTAAATGGTTATATATTATAGATTTACTAGCTGTACCCGGCCACACATTTTAAATGGTTATATATTATATATTTACTAGCTGTACCCGGCAACACATTTTAAATGGTTATATATTATATATTTACTAGCTATACCCGGCCACACATTTTAAATGGTTATATATTATATATTTACTAGCTGTACCCGGCCACGCATTTTAAATGGTTATATATTATAGATTTACTAGCTGTACCCGGCCACACATTTTAAATGGTTATATATTATATATTTACTAGCTGTACCCGGCCACACATTTTAAATGGTTATATATTATAGATTTACTAGCTGTACCCGGCCACACATTTTAAATGGTTATATATTATATATTTACTAGCTGTACCCGGCCACACATTTTAAATGGTTATATATTATATATTTACTAGCTGTACCCGGCAACACATTTTAAATGGTTATATATTATATATTTACTAGCTGTACCCGGCCACACATTTTAAATGGTTATATATTATATATTTACTAGCTGTACCCGGCAACACATTTTAAATGGTTATATATTATAGATTTACTAGCTGTACCCGGCCACACATTGTAAATGGTTATATATTATATATTTACTAGCTGTACCCGGCCACACATTTTAAATGGTTATATATTATATATTTACTAGCTGTACCCAGCCACGCATTTTAAATGGTTATATATTATATATTTACTAGCTGTACCCGGCCACACATTTTAAATGGTTATATATTATATATTTACTAGCTGTACCCGGCCACACGTTTTAAATGGTTATATATTATATATTTACTAGCTGTACCCGGCCACACATTTTAAATGGTTATATATTTTTTTTTTTTTTTTTTTTTTTATTCAATTTTCACCCCAAACAAGGCACAGTGCCACTTTGAAGCAGGGGGCTACTATTAGGGAATTAATTAGCGGGGTCATTATGAAGGGAGAAGAGTAGAAAGATGTTTGTTAACATTACACTTGAACTTCTGCATATAAGTGCAGTTGGGAAAGCAGAATCCCGGAAGGGAGTTCCAAAGACCCGCAGTTCTGGGGAAGAAACTATTGGAGTAAAAGGCTTTCTTGCACCTAGGGATCTCCACTGTAAAGGGATGAGACTTAGTAGCTTGTCGGGTTTGTCGGGGGTAGTTACGTCGGGGAGGTACAAGTGTTTGCAGTTCGTCAGAGCATTCACCATTAAAGTATTTGTAGAACAGGCAGAGGGATGCAACATCTCGTCGATGAGACAGAGGTTGAAGCCTAGATGACAGTTCAGGACCTATCAGGTTTGCGACTCTTTTTTGAACCCTGTCCAGGAGCGAGAGACAAGCAGCAGATGCACCAGCCCAGATGTGACAACAGTACTCCATCCATGGGCGAATGGTTGCCTTATAGAGGTATAGGATACTGGCAGGCGTAAGTAGTTTTCTAGCACGGTAGAGGGAGCCAACCTTCCTTGCAGCAGCCTTGGCAATGCTCTCAATGTATCTATTCCAGTTCATATTCCCTATAAACGTTAGGCCGAGGAGTTTAAAAGAAGTACTTTCAGGCAATGTGTTCTTGGCCATTGCTATTGGTGGTAGAGAAGGTTTCTTGTAGTTATTGAAGGAAACAAGCTTAGTCTTAGCAGCATTGAATGAGACCAACAATTTTTGTCCCCATTCCACTACGGATTGGAGGTCATCCTCTAGTGTTTCTGCCATTTTCTTGGATATGTGTTCATTTGTTTTCCCCTCATATCTGTTATAGAGAGTGGTGTCATCGGCAAATATACCCATCTCCGAAACAATTTTATCAGGGAGGTCGTTTATAAATATCAGGAACAATAGAGGTCCAAGGATAGACCCCTGAGGCACTCCCGCATTTATGTCATATTGTTTGGATTTACGTCCGTCGAGGACAACTTTGATTTTTCTATTACTTAAGAAGGATTTAATTACGTTATGAATTCTTCCAGTGATTCCATATGATCTAATTTTCCTTAGAAGACCATCGTGCCATACCCTGTCAAAAGCCTTAGATATATCAAGGGCCACCGCTCTACCCTCCCCTGTTTTATCCAATGAACGGTATATACGTTCAGAAACTACAGTTAAGATATCTGCTGTTGAACGGGCTTGCCTGAATCCATATTGTTTGTCAGTCAGGAGTTTAGCAGCTGTTAGGTGCTGGACTAGGGCTTGATTAACTAAGGACTCAAATATTTTGGCGAAAAGCGGGAGGAGGCTAATGGGGCGATAATTTAGTGGGTCAGTTCTTTCACGAGAATTCTTGAAGACTGGTACCACAGAGGCGGTTTTCCAGCAGTCGGGAAAACAAGATTCGTTAAGGCATTTATTGTAAAGTTTGGACAGAACTGGAGCAACCTCGGCAGAGCATTTTTTTAATAGCACAGCCAGGATGAGATCTGGTCCACATGCTTTTGAGGTGTCTAGGTTTTTTATAATAGCATGTACCTGAGAAGGGGTGATTTTCAAGTCGTCAAGTGTGGCGTCTGTTCGCAGAGGAAAATCAGGGAGTGAGTGGTGTACCGAGTTCAGTGTGGAGTTTTAGGCAAACCGACTGGCAAGCAGATTAGCCTTGTCAGTTGCCGTGCGAGCAACCTCATTATTGTTTGTTAGTGGGGGAATAATTGACTGTCCATTATTAACTACGCTGTTGTAGATTTTCCAAAAATCCCGGGTTCCTAATTTCTGTGCTTCGATGCGCTTTCTGGTGGTTTCAGAGTAATCTGACTTAGCTGTGTCTATCACTCTCTTACAATTATTTCTAGCTTCTATAAACTTCTGTTTATTTGAGCTGGACTTATGTCGGTTGAATCTGTGGAACGCATGCTGCCTTTGACAAATGGCAGCTGCACAAGCAGAAGTAAACCATTGGGGGGAGTGGGGCTTGCTATAGTATTTCCGTGCGGGAACATGTGCTTCAATAGCAGTTTTGAACCATTCAGTTGTCTCATTTGCACACTGTTCCGCTGGAAGAGTAAAGATATTTTGCCATGGGGCATCTCTGATGAGCTCCCTGATGGCTTCCCAATCAGCCTTTTTGTAATACCTCGTTGTTTTGAGTAGTGGGTCTTCAGTTTTAGGGCGAGAATTTAGGCTGATTTCTACCATTATCACAGCGTGATCAGCATTCCCGAGTGGGCTATAGGCATTTGTTGTACAGTCATTGGGAACTGTTGTCAGAAAGAGATCTAGAAGTGAGGCATGTTGATCGTGCTGGTCTGGGAAACGTGTCGGAAATGTAACCATCTGAGATAGGGAATGAGATATAGAGAAGCTATATGTGGCGCTACCAGCTACGTCTGTGTGATTTGAGAATATATTATATATTTACTAGCTGTACCCGGCCACACATTTTAAATGGTTATATATTATATATTTACTAGCTGTACCCGGCCACACATTTTAAATGGTTATATATTATATATTTACTAGCTGTACCCGGCCACACATTTTAAATGGTTATATATTATATATTTACTAGCTGTACCCGGCCACACATTTTAAATGGTTATATATTATATATTTACTAGCTGTACCCGGCCACACATTTTAAATGGTTATATATTATAGATTTACTAGCTGTACCCGGCAACACATTTTAAATGGTTATATATTATATATTTACTAGCTGTACCCGGCCACACATTTTAAATGGTTATATATTATATATTTACTAGCTGTACCCGGCCACACATTTTAAATGGTTATATATAATATATTTACTAGCTGTACCCAGCCACACATTTTAAATGGTTATATATTATATATTTACTAGCTGTACCCAGCCACGCATTTTAAATGGTTATATATTATATATTTACTAGCTGTACCCGACCCCACATTTTAAATGGTTATATATTATAGATTTACTAGCTGTACCCGGCAACACATTTTAAATGGTTATATATCATATATTCACTAGCTGTACCCGGCAACACATTTTAAATGGTTATATATTATATATTTACTAGCTGTACCCGGCCACACATTTTAAATGGTTATATATTATATATTTACTAGCTGTACCCGGCCACACATTTTAAATGGTTATATATTATATATTTACTAGCTGTACCCGGCCACGCATTTTAAATGGTTATATATTATAGATTTACTAGCTGTACCCGGCCACACATTTTAAATGGTTATATATTATAGATTTACTAGCTGTACCCGGCAACACATTTTAAATGGTTATATATAATATATTTACTAGCTGTACTTGGCCACACATTTTAAATGGTTATATATTATATATTTACTAGCTGTACCCGGCCACACATTTTAAATGGTTATATATTATATATTTACTAGCTGTACCCGGCACGCATTTTAAATGGTTATATATTATAGATTTACTAGCTGTACCCGGCCACACATTTTAAATGGTTATATATTATAGATTTACTAGCTGTACCCGGCAACACATTTTAAATGGTTATATATTATATATTTACTAGCTGTACCCGGCCACACATTTTAAATGGTTATATATTATAGATTTACTAGCTGTACCCGGCAACACATTTTAAATGGTTATATATTATATATTTACTAGCTGTACCCGGCCACGCATTTTAAATGGTTATATATTATATATTTACTAGCTGTACCCGGCCACGCATTTTAAATGGTTATATATTATATATTTACTAGCTTTACCCAGCCACGCATTTCAAATGGTTATATATTATATATTTACTAGCTTTACCCAGCCACGCATTTTAAATGGTTATATATTATATATTTACTAGCTGTACCCGGCCACGCATTTTAAATGGTTATATATTATATATTTACTAGCTGTACCCAGCCACGCATTTTAAATGGTTATATATTATATATTTACTAGCTGTACCCGGCCACGCATTTTAAATGGTTATATATTATAGATTTACTAGCTTTACCCGGCCACACATTTTAAATGGTTATATATTATATATTTACTAGCTGCACCCGGCCACGCATTTTAAATGGTTATATATTATATATTTACTAGCTTTACCCAGCCACGCATTTTAAATGGTTATATATTATATATTTACTAGCTGTACCCGGCCACGCATTTTAAATGGTTATATATTATATATTTACTAGCTGTACCCGGCCACGCATTTTAAATGGTTATATATTATATATTTACTAGCTTTACCCGGCCACGCATTTCAAATGGTTATATATTATATATTTACTAGCTGTACCCGGCCACACATTTTAAATGGTTATATATTATATATTTACTAGCTGTACCCAGCCACACATTTTAAATGGTTATATATTATATATTTACTAGCTTTACCCGGCCACACATTTTAAATGGTTATATATTATATATTTACTAGCTGTACCCAGCCACACATTTTAAATGGTTATATATTATATATTTACTAGCTTTACCCAGCCACGCATTTTAAATGGTTATATATTATATATTTACTAGCTGTACCCAGCCACGCATTTTAAATGGTTATATATTATATATTTACTAGCTGTACCCGGCCACGCATTTTAAATGGTTATATATTATATATTTACTAGCTGTACCTGACCACACATTTTAAATGGTTATATATTATATATTTACTAGCTGTACCCGGCCACGCATTTAAAATGGTTATATATTATATATTTACTAGCTGTACCCGGCCACGCATTTAAAATGGTTATATATTATATATTTACTAGCTGTACCCGGCCACGCATTTTAAATGGTTATATATTATATATTTACTAGCTGTACGCGGCCACACATTTTAAATGGTTATATATTATATATTTACTAGCTGTACCCAGCCACGCATTTTAAATGGTTATATATTATATATTTACTAGCTGTACCCGGCCACGCATTTTAAATGGTTATATATTATATATTTACTAGCTGTACCCGGCCACGCATTTTAAATGGTTATATATTATATATTTACTAGCTTTACCCGGCCACGCATTTTAAATGGTTATATATTATATATTTACTAGCTGTACCCAACCACGCATTTTAAATGGTTATATATTATATATTTACTAGCTGTACCCAGCCACACATTTTAAATGGTTATATATTATATATTTACTAGCTGTACCCGGCCACGCATTTTAAATGGTTATATATTATATATTTACTAGCTTTACCCAGCCACGCATTTTAAATGGTTATATATTATATATTTACTAGCTTTACCCAGCCACGCATTTTAAATTGTTATATATTATATATTTACTAGCTTTACCCAGCCACACATTTTAAATGGTTATATATTATATATTTACTAGCTGTACCCAGCCACGCATTTTAAATGGTTATATATTATATATTTACTAGCTGTACCCGGCCACACAAATTAAATGGTTATATATTATATATTTACTAGCTCTACCCGGCCACACAAATTAAATGGTTATATATTATATATTTACTAGCTGTACCCGGCCACACATTTTAAATGGTTATATATTATAGATTTACTAGCTGTACCCGGCCACACAAATTAAATGGTTATATATTATATATTTACTAGCTGTACCCGGCCACACATTTTAAATGGTTATATATTATATATTTACTAGCTGTACCCAGCCACACATTTTAAATGGTTATATATTATATATTTACTAGCTGTACCTGGCCACACAAATTAAATGGTTATATATTATATATTTACTAGCTGTACCCGGCCACACATTTTAAATGGTTATATATTATATATTTACTAGCTGTACCCGGCCACACATTTTGAATGGTTATATATTATATATTTACTAGCTGTACCCGGCCACACATTTTAAATGGTTATATATTATATATTTACTAGCTGTACCCGGCAACACATTTTAAATGGTTATATATTTTATATTTACTAGCTGTACCCGGCCACACAAATTAAATGGTTATATATTATATATTTACTAGCTGTACCCGGCCACACATTTTAAATGGTTATATATTATATATTTACTAGCTGTACCCGGCCACACATTTTAAATGGTTATATATTATATATTTACTAGCTGTACCCGGCCACACATTTTAAATGGTTATATATTATATATTTACTAGCTGTACCCGGCCACACATTTTAAATTGTTATATATTATATATTTACTAGCTGTACCCGGCAACACATTTTAAATGGTTATATATTATAGATTTACTAGCTGTACCCGGCAACACATTTTAAATGGTTATATATTATATATTTACTAGCTGTACCCGGCCACACATTTTAAATGGTTATATATTATATATTTACTAGCTGTACCCGGCCACACATTTTATATGGTTATATATTATATATTTACTAGCTGTACCCGGCCACACATTTTAAATGGTTATATATTATATATTTACTAGCTGTACCCAGCCACACATTTTAAATGGTTATATATTATATATTTACTAGCTGTACCCGGCCACACATTTTAAATGGTTATATATTATAGATTTACTAGCTGTACCCGGCAACACATTTTAAATGGTTATATATTATATATTTACTAGCTGTACCCGGCCACACATTTAAATTGGTTATATATTATATATTTACTAGCTGTACCCGGCCACGCATTTTAAATGGTTATATATTATAGATTTACTAGCTGTACCCGGCCACGCATTTTAAATGGTTATATATTATAGATTTACTAGCTGTACCCGGCAACACATTTTAAATGGTTATATATTATATATTTACTAGCTGTACCCGGCCACACATTTTAAATGGTTATATATTATATATTTACTAGCTGTACCCGGCAACACATTTTAAATGGTTATATATTATAGATTTACTAGCTGTACCCGGCCACACATTTTAAATGGTTATATATTATATATTTACTAGCTGTACCCGGCAACACATTTTAAATGGTTATATATTATATATTTACTAGCTTTACCCAGCCACGCATTTTAAATGGTTATATATTATATATTTACTAGCTGTACCCGGCCACGCATTTTAAATGGTTATATATTATATATTTACTAGCTGTACCCGGCCACGCATTTAAAATGGTTATATATTATATATTTACTAGCTGTACCCGGCCACGCATTTTAAATGGTTATATATTATATATTTACTAGCTGTACGCGGCCACACATTTTAAATGGTTATATATTATATATTTACCAGCTGTACCCAGCCACGCATTTTAAATGGTTATATATTATATATTTACTAGCTGTACCCGGCCACGCATTTTAAATGGTTTATATATTATATATTTACTAGCTGTACCCGGCCACACAAATTAAATGGTTATATATTATATATTTACTAGCTGTACCCGGCCACACATTTTAAATGGTTATATATTATATATTTACTAGCTGTACCCGGCCACACATTTTAAATGGTTATATATTATATATTTACTAGCTGTACCCGGCCACACATTTTAAATGGTTATATATTATATATTTACTAGCTGTACCCGGCCACACATTTTAAATGGTTATATATTATAGATTTACTAGCTGTACCCGGCCACGCATTTTAAATGGTTATATATTATATATTTACTAGCTGTACCCGGCCACACATTTTAAATGGTTATATATTATATATTTACTAGCTGTACCCGGCCACACATTTTAAATGGTTATATATAATATATTTACTAGCTGTACCCAGCCACACATTTTAAATGGTTATATATTATATATTTACTAGCTGTACCCAGCCACGCATTTTAAATGGTTATATATTATATATTTACTAGCTTTACCCAGCCACGCATTTTAAATGGTTATATATTATAGATTTACTAGCTGTACCCGGCAACACATTTTAAATGGTTATATATCATATATTCACTAGCTGTACCCGGCAACACATTTTAAATGGTTATATATTATATATTTACTAGCTGTACCCGGCCACACATTTTAAATGGTTATATATTATATATTTACTAGCTGTACCCGGCCACACATTTTAAATGGTTATATATTATATATTTACTAGCTGTACCCGGCCACGCATTTTAAATGGTTATATATTATAGATTTACTAGCTGTACCCGGCCACACATTTTAAATGGTTATATATTATAGATTTACTAGCTGTACCCGGCAACAAATTTTAAATGGTTATATATAATATATTTACTAGCTGTACTTGGCCACACATTTTAAATGGTTATATATTATATATTTACTAGCTGTACCCGGCCACACATTTTAAATGGTTATATATTATATATTTACTAGCTGTACCCGGCACGCATTTTAAATGGTTATATATTATAGATTTACTAGCTGTACCCGGCCACACATTTTAAATGGTTATATATTATAGATTTACTAGCTGTACCCGGCAACACATTTTAAATGGTTATATATTATATATTTACTAGCTGCACCCGGCCACACATTTTAAATGGTTATATATTATATATTTACTAGCTGTACCCGGCCACACATTTTAAATGGTTATATATTATATATTTACTAGCTGTACCCGGCCACACATTTTAAATGGTTATATATTATATATTTACTAGCTGTACCCGGCCACACATTTTAAATGGTTATATATTATAGATTTACTAGCTGTACCCGGCAACACATTTTAAATGGTTATATATTATATATTTACTAGCTGTACCCGGCCACACATTTTAAATGGTTATATATTATATATTTACTAGCTGTACCCGGCCACACATTTTAAATGGTTATATATTATAGATTTACTAGCTGTACCCGGGAACACATTTTAAATGGTTATATATTATATATTTACTAGCTGTACCCAGCCACGCATTTTAAATGGTTATATATTATATATTTACTAGCTGTACCCGGCCACACATTGTAAATGGTTATATATTATATATTTACTAGCTGTACCCGGCCACACGTTTTAAATGGTTATATATTATAGATTTACTAGCTGTACCCGGCCACGCATTTTAAATGGTTATATATTATATATTTACTAGCTGTACCCGGCCACACATTTTAAATGGTTATATATTATATATTTACTAGCTG
Source organism: Euprymna scolopes (assembly GCF_053919585.1). Taxonomy (NCBI): domain Eukaryota; kingdom Metazoa; phylum Mollusca; class Cephalopoda; order Sepiida; family Sepiolidae; genus Euprymna; species Euprymna scolopes. Next base: position 68,142,009 of record NC_136489.1, on the reverse strand, counting down.
TACCCGGCCACACATTTTAAATGGTTATATATTATAGATTTACTAGCTGTACCCGGCCACACATTTTAAATGGTTATATATTATATATTTACTAGCTTTACCCAGCCACGCATTTTAAATGGTTATATATTATATATTTACTAGCTGTACCCGGCCACGCATTTTAAATGGTTATATATTATATATTTACTAGCTGTATCCGGCCACACATTTTAAATGGTTATATATTATATATTTACTAGCTGTACCCAGCCACACATTTTAAATGGTTATATATTATATATTTACTAGCTTTACCCAGCCACGCATTTTAAATGGTTATATATTATATATTTACTAGCTGTACCCAGCCACGCATTTTAAATGGTTATATATTATATATTTACTAGCTGTACCCGGCCACGCATTTTAAATGGTTATATATTATATATTTACTAGCTGTACCCGGCCACACATTTAAAATGGTTATATATTATATATTTACTAGCTGTACCCGGCCACGCATTTTAAATGGTTATATATTATATATTTACTAGCTGTACGCGGCCACACATTTTAAATGGTTATATATTATATATTTACTAGCTGTACCCAGCCACGCATTTTAAATGGTTATATATTATATATTTACTAGCTGTACCCGGCCACGCATTTTAAATGGTTATATATTATATATTTACTAGCTGTACCCGGCCACGCATTTTAAATGGTTATATATTATATATTTACTAGCTTTACCCAGCCACGCATTTTAAATGGTTATATATTATATATTTACTAGCTGTACCCAGCCACGCATTTTAAATGGTTATATATTATATATTTACTAGCTGTACCCAGCCACACATTTTAAATGGTTATATATTATATATTTACTAGCTGTACCCGGCCACGCATTTTAAATGGTTATATATTATATATTTACTAGCTTTACCCAGCCACGCATTTTAAATGGTTATATATTATATATTTACTAGCTTTACCCAGCCACGCATTTTAAATTGTTGTATATTATATATTTACTAGCTTTACCCAGCCACACATTTTAAATGGTTATATATTATATATTTACTAGCTGTACCCAGCCACGCATTTTAAATGGTTATATATTATATATTTACTAGCTGTACCCGGCCACACAAATTAAATGGTTATATATTATATATTTACTAGCTCTACCCGGCCACACAAATTAAATGGTTATATATTATATATTTACTAGCTGTACCCGGCCACACATTTTAAATGGTTATATATTATAGATTTACTAGCTGTACCCGGCCACACAAATTAAATGGTTATATATTATATATTTACTAGCTGTACCCGGCCACACATTTTAAATGGTTATATATTATATATTTACTAGCTGTACCCAGCCACACATTTTAAATGGTTATATATTATATATTTACTAGCTGTACCTGGCCACACAAATTAAATGGTTATATATTATATATTTACTAGCTGTACCCGGCCACACATTTTAAATGGTTATATATTATATATTTACTAGCTGTACCCGGCCACACATTTTGAATGGTTATATATTATATATTTACTAGCTGTACCCGGCCACACATTTTAAATGGTTATATATTATATATTTACTAGCTGTACCCGGCAACACATTTTAAATGGTTATATATTTTATATTTACTAGCTGTACCCGGCCACACAAATTAAATGGTTATATATTATATATTTACTAGCTGTACCCGGCCACACATTTTAAATGGTTATATATTATATATTTACTAGCTGTACCCGGCCACACATTTTAAATGGTTATATATTATATATTTACTAGCTGTACCCGGCAACACATTTTAAATGGTTATATATTATATATTTACTAGCTGTACCCGGCCACACATTTTAAATTGTTATATATTATATATTTACTAGCTGTACCCGGCAACACATTTTAAATGGTTATATATTATAGATTTACTAGCTGTACCCGGCAACACATTTTAAATGGTTATATATTATATATTTACTAGCTGTACCCGGCCACACATTTTAAATGGTTATATATTATATATTTACTAGCTGTACCCGGCCACACATTTTATATGGTTATATATTATATATTTACTAGCTGTACCCGGGAACACATTTTAAATGGTTATATATTATATATTTACTAGCTGTACCCAGCCACACATTTTAAATGGTTATATATTATATATTTACTAGCTGTACCCGGCCACACATTTTAAATGGTTATATATTATAGATTTACTAGCTGTACCCGGCAACACATTTTAAATGGTTATATATTATATATTTACTAGCTGTACCCGGCCACACATTTAAATTGGTTATATATTATATATTTACTAGCTGTACCCGGCCACGCATTTTAAATGGTTATATATTATAGATTTACTAGCTGTACCCGGCCACACATTTTAAATGGTTATATATTATAGATTTACTAGCTGTACCCGGCAACACATTTTAAATGGTTATATATTATATATTTACTAGCTGTACGCGGCCACACATTTTAAATGGTTATATATTATATATTTACTAGCTGTACCCGGCAACACATTTTAAATGGTTATATATTATAGATTTACTAGCTGTACCCGGCCACACATTTTAAATGGTTATATATTATATATTTACTAGCTGTACCCGGCAACACATTTTAAATGGTTATATATTATATATTTACTAGCTGTACCCGGCCACACATTTTAAATGGTTATATATTATATATTTACTGGCTGTACCCGGCCACACATTTTAAATGGTTATATATTATATATTTACTAGCTGTACCCGGCCACACATTTTAAATGGTTATATATTATAGATTTACTAGCTGTACCCGGCAACACATTTTAAATGGTTATATATTATATATTTACTAGCTGTACCCGGCCACGCATTTTAAATGGTTATATATTATATATTTACTAGCTGTACCCGGCCACGCATTTTAAATGGTTATATATTATATATTTACTAGCTTTACCCAGCCACGCATTTCAAATGGTTATATATTATATATTTACTAGCTTTACCCAGCCACGCATTTTAAATGGTTATATATTATATATTTACTAGCTGTACCCGGCCACGCATTTTAAATGGTTATATATTATATATTTACTAGCTGTACCCAGCCACGCATTTTAAATGGTTATATATTATATATTTACTAGCTGTACCCGGCCACGCATTTTAAATGGTTATATATTATAGATTTACTAGCTTTACCCGGCCACACATTTTAAATGGTTATATATTATATATTTACTAGCTGCACCCGGCCACGCATTTTAAATGGTTATATATTATATATTTACTAGCTGTACGCGGCCACACATTTTAAATGGTTATATATTATATATTTACTAGCTGTACCCGGCCACGCATTTTAAATGGTTATATATTATATATTTACTAGCTGTACCCGGCCACGCATTTTAAATGGTTATATATTATATATTTACTAGCTTTACCCAGCCACGCATTTCAAATGGTTATATATTATATATTTACTAGCTTTACCCAGCCACGCATTTTAAATGGTTATATATTATATATTTACTAGCTGTACCCGGCCACGCATTTAAAATGGTTATATATTATATATTTACTAGCTGTACCCAGCCACGCATTTTAAATGGTTATATATTATATATTTACTAGCTGTACCCGGCCACGCATTTTAAATGGTTATATATTATATATTTACTAGCTGTACCCGGCCACACATTTTAAATGGTTATATATTATATATTTACTAGCTTTACCCAGCCACGCATTTTAAATGGTTATATATTATATATTTACTAGCTTTACCCAGCCACGCATTTTAAATGGTTATATATTATATATTTACTAGCTTTACCCAGCCACACATTTTAAATGGTTATATATTATATATTTACTAGCTGTACCCAGCCACGCATTTTAAATGGTTATATATTATATATTTACTAGCTGTACCCGGCCACACAAATTAAATGGTTATATATTATATATTTACTAGCTGTACCCGGCCACACATTTTAAATGGTTATATATTATATATTTACTAGCTGTACCCGGCCACACATTTTAAATGGTTATATATTATAGATTTACTAGCTGTACCCAGCCACGCATTTTAAATTGTTATATATTATATATTTACTAGCTGTACCCGGCCACACAAATTAAATGGTTATATATTATATATTTACTAGCTGTACCCGGCCACACATTTTAAATGGTTATATATTATATATTTACTAGCTGTACCCGGCCACACATTTTAAATGGTTATATATTATATATTTACTAGCTGTACCCGGCCACACATTTTAAATGGTTATATATTATATATTTACTAGCTGTACCCGGCCACACATTTTAAATGGTTATATATTATAGATTTACTAGCTGTACCCGGCAACACATTTTAAATGGTTATATATTATATATTTACTAGCTGTACCCGGCCACACATTTTAAATGGTTATATATAATATATTTACTAGCTGTACCCAGCCACACATTTTAAATGGTTATATATTATATATTTACTAGCTGTACCCAGCCACGCATTTTAAATGGTTATATATTATATATTTACTAGCTGTACCCGACCCCACATTTTAAATAGTTATATATTATAGATTTACTAGCTGTACCCGGCAACACATTTTAAATGGTTATATATCATATATTCACTAGCTGTACCCGGCAACACATTTTAAATGGTTATATATTATATATTTACTAGCTGTACCCGGCCACACATTTTAAATGGTTATATATTATATATTTACTAGCTGTACCCGGCCACACATTTTAAATGGTTATATATTATATATTTACTAGCTGTACCCGGCCACGCATTTTAAATGGTTATATATTATAGATTTACTAGCTGTACCCGGCCACACATTTTAAATGGTTATATATTATAGATTTACTAGCTGTACCCGGCAACACATTTTAAATGGTTATATATAATATATTTACTAGCTGTACCCGGCCACACATTTTAAATGGTTATATATTATATATTTACTAGCTGTACCCGGCCACACATTTTAAATGGTTATATATTATATATTTACTAGCTGTACCCGGCACGCATTTTAAATGGTTATATATTATAGATTTACTAGCTGTACCCGGCCACACATTTTAAATGGTTATATATTATAGATTTACTAGCTGTACCCGGCAACACATTTTAAATGGTTATATATTATATATTTACTAGCTGCACCCGGCCACACATTTTAAATGGTTATATATTATATATTTACTAGCTGTACCCGGCCACACAGTTTAAATGGTTATATATTATATATTTACTAGCTGTACCCGGCCACACATTTTAAATGGTTATATATTTACTAGCTGTACCCGGCCACACATTTTAAATGGTTATATATTATAGATTTACTAGCTGTACCCGGCAACACATTTTAAATGGTTATATATTATATATTTACTAGCTGTACCCGGCCACACATTTTAAATGGTTATATATTATATATTTACTAGCTGTACCCGGCCACACATTTTAAATGGTTATATATTATAGATTTACTAGCTGTACCCGGGAACACATTTTAAATGGTTATATATTATATATTTACTAGCTGTACCCAGCCACGCATTTTAAATGGTTATATATTATATATTTACTAGCTGTACCCGGCCACACATTCTAAATGGTTATATATTATATATTTACTAGCTGTACCCGGCCACACGTTTTAAATGGTTATATATTATAGATTTACTAGCTGTACCCGGCCACGCATTTTAAATGGTTATATATTATATATTTACTAGCTGTACCCGGCCACACATTTTAAATGGTTATATATTATATATTTACTAGCTGTACCCGGCCACACATTTTAAATGGTTATATATTATAGATTTACTAGCTGTACCCGGCCACACATTTTAAATGGTTATATATTATATATTTACTAGCTTTACCCAGCCACGCATTTTAAATGGTTATATATTATATATTTACTAGCTGTACCCGGCCACGCATTTTAAATGGTTATATATTATATATTTACTAGCTGTACCCGGCCACACATTTTAAATGGTTATATATTATATATTTACTAGCTGTACCCAGCCACACATTTTAAATGGTTATATATTATATATTTACTAGCTTTACCCAGCCACGCATTTTAAATGGTTATATATTATATATTTACTAGCTGTACCCAGCCACGCATTTTAAATGGTTATATATTATATATTTACTAGCTGTACCCGGCCACGCATTTTAAATGGTTATATATTATATATTTACTAGCTGTACCCGGCCACGCATTTAAAATGGTTATATATTATATATTTACTAGCTGTACCCGGCCACGCATTTTAAATGGTTATATATTATATATTTACTAGCTGTACGCGGCCACACATTTTAAATGGTTATATATTATATATTTACTAGCTGTACCCAGCCACGCATTTTAAATGGTTATATATTATATATTTACTAGCTGTACCCGGCCACACATTTTAAATGGTTATATATTATATATTTACTAGCTGTACCCGGCCACGCATTTTAAATGGTTATATATTATATATTTACTAGCTTTACCCAGCCACGCATTTTAAATGGTTATATATTATATATTTACTAGCTGTACCCAGCCACACATTTTAAATGGTTATATATTATATATTTACTAGCTGTACCCGGCCACGCATTTTAAATGGTTATATATTATATATTTACTAGCTGTACCCGGCCACACATTTTAAATGGTTATATATTATATATTTACTAGCTTTACCCAGCCACGCATTTTAAATGGTTATATATTATATATTTACTAGCTTTACCCAGCCACGCATTTTAAATTGTTATATATTATATATTTACTAGCTTTACCCAGCCACACATTTTAAATGGTTATATATTATATATTTACTAGCTGTACCCAGCCACGCATTTTAAATGGTTATATATTATATATTTACTAGCTGTACCCGGCCACACAAATTAAATGGTTATATATTATATATTTACTAGCTCTACCCAGCCACACAAATTAAATGGTTATATATTATATATTTACTAGCTGTACCCGGCCACACATTTTAAATGGTTATATATTATAGATTTACTAGCTGTACCCGGCCACACAAATTAAATGGTTATATATTATATATTTACTAGCTGTACCCGGCCACACATTTTAAATGGTTATATATTATATATTTACTAGCTGTACCCAGCCACACATTTTAAATGGTTATATATTATATATTTACTAGCTGTACCTGGCCACACAAATTAAATGGTTATATATTATATATTTACTAGCTGTACCCGGCCACACATTTTAAATGGTTATATATTATATATTTACTAGCTGTACCCGGCCACACATTTTAAATGGTTATATATTATATATTTACTAGCTGTACCCGGCCACACATTTTAAATGGTTATATATTATATATTTACTAGCTGTACCCGGCCACACATTTTAAATGGTTATATATTATATATTTACTAGCTGTACCCGGCCACACATTTTAAATGGTTATATATTATATATTTACTAGCTGTACCCGGCAACACATTTTAAATGGTTATATATTATATATTTACTAGCTGTACCCGGCCACACATTTTAAATGGTTATATATTAGATATTTACTAGCTGTACCCGGCCACACATTTTATATGGTTATATATTATATATTTACTAGCTGTACCCGGGAACACATTTTAAATGGTTATATATTATATATTTACTAGCTGTACCCAGCCACACATTTTAAATGGTTATATATTATATATTTACTAGCTGTACCCGGCCACACAAATTAAATGGTTATATATTATATATTTACTAGCTGTACCAGGCCACACATTTTAAATGGTTATATATTATATATTTACTAGCTGTACCCGGCCACACATTTTAAATGGTTATATATTATATATTTACTAGCTGTACCCAGCCACGCATTTTAAATGGTTATATATTATATATTTGCTAGCTGTACCAGGCCACACAAATTAAATGGTTATATATTACATATTTACTAGCTGTACCCGGCCACACATTTTTAATGGTTATATATTATATATTTACTAGCTGTACCCGGCCACACAAATTAAATGGTTATATATTATATATTTACTAGCTGTACCTTGCCACACATTTTAAATGGTTATATATTATATATTTACTAGCTGTACCCAGCCACACATTTTAAATGGTTATATATTATATATTTACTAGCTGTACCCGGCCACACAAATTAAATGGTTATATATTATATATTTACTAGCTGTACCCGGCCACACATTTTAAATGGTTATATATTATATATTTACTACCTGTACCAAGCCACACATTTTAAATGGTTATATATTATAGATTTACTAGCTGTACCCGGCCACACATTTTAAATGGTTATATATTATAGATTTACTAGCTGTACCCGGCCACACATTTTAAATGGTTATATATTATAGATTTACTAGCTGTACCCGGCCACACATTTTAAATGGTTATATATTATAGATTTACTAGCTGTACCCGGCAACACATTTTAAATGGTTATATATTATATATTTACTAGCTGTACCCGGCCACACATTTTAAATGGTTATATATTATATATTTACTAGTTGTACCCGGCCACACATTTTAAATGGTTATATATTATATATTTACTAGCTGTACCCGGCAACACATTTTAAATGGTTATATATTATATATTTACTAGCTGTACCCGGCCACACAAATTAAATGGTTATATATTATATATTTACTAGCTGTACCCGGCCACACATTTTAAATGGTTATATATTATATATTTACTAGCTGTACCCGGCCACACATTTTAAATGGTTATATATTATATATTTACTAGCTGTACCCGGCCACACATTTTAAATGGTTATATATTATATATTTACTAGCTGTACCCGGCCACACATTTTAAATTGTTATATATTATATATTTACTAGCTGTACCCGGCCACGCATTTTAAATGGTTATATATTATAGATTTACTAGCTGTACCCGGCAACACATTTTAAATGGTTATATATTATATATTTACTAGCTGTACCCGGCCACACATTTTAAATGGTTATATATTATATATTTACTAGCTGTACCCGGCCACACATTTTATATGGTTATATATTATAGATTTACTAGCTGTACCCGGCCACACATTTTAAATGGTTATATATTATATATTTACTAGCTGTACCCAGCCACGCATTTTAAATGGTTATATATTATATATTTACTAGCTGTACCCGGCCACACATTTTAAATGGTTATATATTATATATTTACTAGCTTTACCCAGCCACGCATTTTAAATGGTTATATATTATATATTTACTAGCTGTACCCAGCAACACATTTTAAATGGTTATATATTATATATTTACTAGCTGTACCCGGCGACGCATTTTAAATGGTTATATATTATATATTTACTAACTGTACCCGGCCACACAAATTAAATGCTTATATATTATATATTTACTAGCTGTACCCGGCCACACATTTTAAATGGTTATATATTATATATTTACTAGCTGTACCCGGCCACACAAATTAAATGGTTATATATTATATATTTACTAGCTGTACCCGGCCACACATTTTAAATGGTTATATATTATATATTTACTAGCTGTACCCAGCCACACACTTTAAATTGTTATATATTATATATTTACTAGCTGTACCCGGCCACACAAATTAAATGGTTATATATTATATATTTACTAGCTGTACCCGGCCACACATTTTAAATGGTTATATATTATATATTTACTAGCTGTACCCGGCCACACATTTTAAATGGTTATATATTATATATTTACTAGCTGTACCCGGCCACACATTTTAAATTGTTATATATTATAGATTTACTAGCTGTACCCGGCAACACATTTTAAATGGTTATATATTATATATTTACTAGCTGTACCCGGCCACACATTTTAAATGGTTATATATTATATATTTACTAGCTGTACCCGGCCACACATTTTAAATGGTTATATATTATAGATTTACTAGCTGTACCCGGGAACACATTTTAAATGGTTATATATTATATATTTACTAGCTGTACCCAGCCACGCATTTTAAATGGTTATATATTATATATTTACTAGCTGTACCCGGCCACACATTTTAAATGGTTATATATTATATATTTACTAGCTGTACCCGGCCACACATTTTAAATGGTTATATATTATATATTTACTAGCTTTACCCAGCCACGCATTTTAAATGGTTATATATTATATATTTACTAGCTGTACCCGGCCACACATTTTAAATGGTTATATATTATATATTTACTAGCTGTACCCGGCCACGCATTTTAAATGGTTATATATTATATATTTACTAGCTGTACCCGGCCACACATTTTAAATGGTTATATATTATATATTTACAAGCTTTACCCAGCCACGCATTTTAAATGGTTATATATTGTATATTTACTAGCTGTACCCAGCCACGCATTTTAAATTGTTATATATTATATATTTACTAGCTGTACCCGGCCACGCATTTTAAATGGTTATATATTATATATTTACTAGCTGTACCCAGCCACACATTTTAAATGGTTATATATTATATATTTACTAGCTGTACCCGGCCACGCATTTAAAATGGTTATATATTACATATTTACTAGCTGTACCCGGCCACACATTTTAAATGGTTATATATTATATATTTACTAGTTGTACCCGGCCACACAAATTAAATGGTTATATATTATATATTTACTAGCTGTACCCGGCCACACATTTTAAATGGTTATATATTATATATTTACTAGCTGTACCCAGCCACACATTTTAAATGGTTATATATTATATATTTACTAGCTGTACCCGGCCACACAAATTAAATGGTTATATATTACATATTTACTAGCTGTACCCGGCCACACATTTTAAATGGTTATATATTATATATTTACTAGCTGTACCCGGCCACACAAATTAAATGGTTATATATTATATATTTACTAGCTGTACCCGGCCACACATTTTAAATGGTTATATATTATATATTTACTAGCTGTACCCAGCCACACATTTTAAATGGTTATATATTATATATTTACTAGCTGTACCCGGCCACACAAATTAAATTGTTATATATTATATATTTACTAGCTGTACCCGGCCACACATTTTAAATGGTTATATATTATATATTTACTACCTGTACCCGGCCACACATTTTAAATGGTTATATATTATAGATTTACTAGCTGTACCCGGCCACACATTTTAAATGGTTATATATTATAGATTTACTAGCTGTACCCGGCCACACATTTTAAATGGTTATATATTATAGATTTACTAGCTGTGTCCGGCCACACATTTTAAATGGTTATATATTATAGATTTACTAGCTGTACCCGGCAACACATTTTAAATGGTTATATATTATATATTTACTAGCTGTACCCGGCCACACATTTTAAATGGTTATATATTATATATTTACTAGCTGTAACCGGCCACACATTTTAAATGGTTATATATTATATATTTACTAGCTGTACCCGGCAACACATTTTAAATGGTTATATATTATATATTTACTAGCTGTACCCGGCCACACAAATTAAATGGTTATATATTATATATTTACTAGCTGTACCCGGCCACACATTTTAAATGGTTATATATTATATATTTACTAGCTATACCCGGCCACACATTTTAAATGGTTATATATTATAGATTTACTAGCTGTACCCGGCCACACATTTTAAATGGTTATATATTATATATTTACTAGCTGTACCCAGCCACACACTTTAAATGGTTATATATTATATATTTACTAGCTGTACCCGGCCACGCAAATTAAATGGTTATATATTATATATTTACTAGCTGTACCCGGCCACACATTTTAAATGGTTATATATTATATATTTACTAGCTGTACCCGGCCACACATTTTAAATGGTTATATATTATATATTTACTAGCTGTACCCGGCCACACATTTTAAATTGTTATATATTATAGATTTACTAGCTGTACCCGGCAACACATTTTAAATGGTTATATATTATATATTTACTAGCTGTACCCGGCCACACATTTTAAATGGTTATATATTATATATTTACTAGCTGTACCCGGCCACACATTTTAAATGGTTATATATTATAGATTTACTAGCTGTACCCGGGAACACATTTTAAATGGTTATATATTATATATTTACTAGCTGTACCCAGCCACGCATTTTAAATGGTTATATATTATATATTTACGAGCTGTTCCCGGCCACACATTTTAACTGGTTATATATTATATATTTACTAGCTGTACCCGGCCACACATTTTAAATGGTTATATATTATATATTTACTAGCTTTACCCAGCCACGCATTTTAAATGGTTATATATTATATATATACTAGCTGTACCCAGCCACACATTTTAAATGGTTATATATTATATATTTACTAGCTGTACCCGGCCACGCATTTTAAATGGTTATATATTATATATTTACTAGCTGTACCTGACCACACATTTTAAATGGTTATATATTATATATTTACAAGCTTTACCCAGCCACGCATTTTAAATGGTTATATATTGTATATTTACTAGCTGTACCCAGCCACGCATTTTAAATGGTTATATATTATATATTTACTAGCTGTACCCGGCCACGCATTTTAAACGGTTATATATTATATATTTACTAGCTGTACCCAGCCACACATTTTAAATGGTTATATATTATATATTTACTAGCTGTACCCGGCCACGCATTTAAAATGGTTATATATTATATATTTACTAGCTTTACCCAGCCACGCATTTTAAATGGTTATATATTATATATTTACTAGCTGTACCCGGCCACGCATTTTCAATGGTTATATATTATATATTTACTAGCTTTACCGAGCCACGCATTTTAAATGGTTCTATATTATATATTTACTAGCTGTACCCGGCCACGCATTTTAAATGGTTATATATTATATATTTACTAGCTGTACCCGGCCACACATTTTAAATGGTTATATATTATATATTTACTAGCTTTACCCAGCCACGCATTTTAAATGGTTATATATTATATATTTACTAGCTTTACCCAGCCACGCATTTTAAATGGTTATATATTATATATTTACTAGCTGTACCCAGCCACACATTTTAAATGGTTATATATTATATATTTACTAGCTGTACCCGGCCACGCATTTAAAATGGTTATATATTATATATTTACTAGCTTTACCCAGCCACGCATTTTAAATGGTTATATATTATATATTTACTAGCTGTACCCGGCCACGCATTTTAAATGGTTATATATTATATATTTACTAGCTTTACCCAGCCACGCATTTTAAATGGTTCTATATTATATATTTACTAGCTGTACCCGGCCACGCATTTTAAATGGTTATATATTATATATTTACTAGCTGTACCCGGCCACACATTTTAAATGGTTATATATTATATATTTACTAGCTTTACCCAGCCACGCATTTTAAATGGTTATATATTATATATTTACTAGCTTTACCCAGCCACGCATTTTAAATGGTTATATATTATATATTTACTAGCTTTACCCAGCCACACATTTTAAATGGTTATATATTATATATTTACTAGCTGTACCCAGCCACGCATTTTAAATGGTTATATATTATATATTTACTAGCTGTACCCGGCCACACAAATTAAATGGTTATATATTATATATTTACTAGCTGTACCCGGCCACACATTTTAAATGGTTATATATTATATATTTACTACCTGTACCCGGCCACACATTTTAAATGGTTATATATTATAGATTTACTAGCTGTACCCGGCCACACAAATTAAATGGTTATATATTATATATTTACTAGCTGTAACCGGCCACACATTTTAAATGGTTATATATTATATATTTACTAGCTGTACCCGGCCACACATTTTAAATGGTTATATATTATAGATTTACTAGCTGTACCCGGCAACACATTTTAAATGGTTCTATATTATATATTTACTAGCTGTACCCGGCCACACATTTTAAATGGTTATATATTATATATTTACTAGCTGTACCCGGCCACACATTTTATATGGTTATATATTATAGATTTACTAGCTGTACCCGGGAACACATTTTAAATGGTTATATATTATATATTTACTAGCTGTACCCAGCCACGCATTTTAAATGGTTATATATTATATATTTACGAGCTGTTCCCGGCCACACATTTTAACTGGTTATATATTATATATTTACTAGCTGTACCCGGCCACACATTTTAAATGGTTATATATTATATATTTACTAGCTTTACCCAGCCACGCATTTTAAATGGTTATATATTATATATATACTAGCTGTACCCAGCCACACATTTTAAATGGTTATATATTATATATTTACTAGCTGTACCCGGCCACGCATTTTAAATGGTTATATATTATATATTTACTAGCTGTACCTGACCACACATTTTAAATGGTTATATATTATATATTTACAAGCTTTACCCAGCCACGCATTTTAAATGGTTATATATTGTATATTTACTAGCTGTACCCAGCCACGCATTTTAAATGGTTATATATTATATATTTACTAGCTGTACCCGGCCACGCATTTTAAACGGTTATATATTATATATTTACTAGCTGTACCCAGCCACACATTTTAAATGGTTATATATTATATATTTACTAGCTGTACCCGGCCACGCATTTAAAATGGTTATATATTATATATTTACTAGCTTTACCCAGCCACGCATTTTAAATGGTTATATATTATATATTTACTAGCTGTACCCGGCCACGCATTTTCAATGGTTATATATTATATATTTACTAGCTTTACCGAGCCACGCATTTTAAATGGTTCTATATTATATATTTACTAGCTGTACCCGGCCACGCATTTTAAATGGTTATATATTATATATTTACTAGCTGTACCCGGCCACACATTTTAAATGGTTATATATTATATATTTACTAGCTTTACCCAGCCACGCATTTTAAATGGTTATATATTATATATTTACTAGCTTTACCCAGCCACGCATTTTAAATGGTTATATATTATATATTTACTAGCTGTACCCAGCCACACATTTTAAATGGTTATATATTATATATTTACTAGCTGTACCCGGCCACGCATTTAAAATGGTTATATATTATATATTTACTAGCTTTACCCAGCCACGCATTTTAAATGGTTATATATTATATATTTACTAGCTGTACCCGGCCACGCATTTTAAATGGTTATATATTATATATTTACTAGCTTTACCCACCCACGCATTTTAAATGGTTCTATATTATATATTTACTAGCTGTACCCGGCCACGCATTTTAAATGGTTATATATTATATATTTACTAGCTGTACCCGGCCACACATTTTAAATGGTTATATATTATATATTTACTAGCTTTACCCAGCCACGCATTTTAAATGGTTATATATTATATATTTACTAGCTTTACCCAGCCACGCATTTTAAATGGTTATATATTATATATTTACTAGCTTTACCCAGCCACACATTTTAAATGGTTATATATTATATATTTACTAGCTGTACCCAGCCACGCATTTTAAATGGTTATATATTATATATTTACTAGCTGTACCCGGCCACACAAATTAAATGGTTATATATTATATATTTACTAGCTGTACCCGGCCACACATTTTAAATGGTTATATATTATATATTTACTACCTGTACCCGGCCACACATTTTAAATGGTTATATATTATAGATTTACTAGCTGTACCCGGCCACACAAATTAAATGGTTATATATTATATATTTACTAGCTGTACCCGGCCACACATTTTAAATGGTTATATATTATATATTTACTAGCTGTACCCGGCCACACATTTTAAATGGTTATATATTATAGATTTACTAGCTGTACCCGGCAACACATTTTAAATGGTTCTATATTATATATTTACTAGCTGTACCCGGCCACACATTTAAAATGGTTATATATTATATATTTACTAGCTGTACCCGGCCACACATTTTATATGGTTATATATTATAGATTTACTAGCTGTACCCGGGAACACATTTTAAATGGTTATATATTATATATTTACTAGCTGTACCCAGCCACACATTTTAAATGGTTATATATTATATATTTACTAGCTGTACCCGGCCACACATTTTAAATGGTTATATATTATATATTTACTAGCTTTACACAGCCACGCATTTTAAATGGTTATATATTATATGTTTACTAGCTGTACCCAGCAACACATTTTAAATGGTTATATATTATATATTTACTAGCTGTACCCGGCCACGCATTTTAAATGGTTATATATTATATATTTACTAGCTGTACCCGGCCACACAAATTAAATGCTTATATATTATATATTTACTAGCTGTACCCGGCCACACATTTTAAATGGTTATATATTATATATTTACTAGCTGTACCCGGCCACACAAATTAAATGGTTATATATTATATATTTACTAGCTGTACCCGGCTACACATTTTAAATGGTTATATATTATATATTTACTAGCTGTACCCAGCCACACACTTTAAATTGTTATATATTATATATTTACTAGCTGTACCCGGCCACACAAATTAAATGGTTATATATTATATATTTACTAGCTGTACCCGGCCACACATTTTAAATGGTTATATATTATATATTTACTAGCTGTACCCGGCCACACATTTTAAATGGTTATATATTATATATTTACTAGCTGTACCCAGCCACACATTTTAAATTGTTATATATTATAGATTTACTAGCTGTACCCGGCAACACATTTTAAATGGTTATATATTATATATTTACTAGCTGTACCCGGCCACACATTTTAAATGGTTATATATTATAGATTTACTAGCTGTACCCGGGAACACATTTTAAATGGTTATATATTATATATTTACTAGCTGTACCCAGCCACGCATTTTAAATGGTTATATATTATATATTTACTAGCTGTACCCGGCCACACATTTTAAATGGTTATATATTATATATTTACTAGCTGTACCCGGCCACACATTTTAAATGGTTATATATTATATATTTACTAGCTTTACCCAGCCACGCATTTTAAATGGTTATATATTATATATTTACTAGCTGTACCCAGCCACACATTTTAAATGGTTATATATTATATATTTACTAGCTGTACCCGGCCACGCATTTTTAATGGTTATATATTATATATTTACTAGCTGTACCCGGCCACGCATTTTAAATGGTTATATACTATATATTTACTAGCTGTACCCGGCCACACATTTTAAATGGTTATATATTATATATTTACAAGCTTTACCCAGCCACGCATTTTAAATGGTTATATATTGTATATTTACTAGCTGTACCCAGCCACGCATTTTAAATGGTTATATATTATATATTTACTAGCTGTACCCGGCCAGGCATTTTAAATGGTTATTTATTATATATTTACTAGCTGTAACCAGCCACACATTTTAAATGGTTATATATTATATATTTACTAGCTGTACCCGGCCACGCATTTAAAATGGTTGTATATTATATATTTACTAGCTTTACCCAGCCACGCATTTTAAATGGTTATATATTATATATTTACTAGCTGTACCCGGCCACGCATTTTGAATGGTTATATATTATATATTTACTAGCTTTACCGAGCCACGCATTTTAAATGGTTCTATATTATATATTTACTAGCTGTACCCGGCCACGCATTTTAAATGGTTATATATTATATATTTACTAGCTGTACCCGGCCACACATTTTAAATGGTTATATATTATATATTTACTAGCTTTACCCAGCCACGCATTTTAAATGGTTATATATTATATATTTACTAGCTTTACCCAGCCACGCATTTTAAATGGTTATATATTATATATTTACTAGCTGTACCCAGCCACACATTTTAAATGGTTATATATTATATATTTACTAGCTGTACCCGGCCACGCATTTAAAATGGTTATATATTATATATTTACTAGCTTTACCCAGCCACGCATTTTAAATGGTTATATATTATATATTTACTAGCTGTACCCGGCCACGCATTTTAAATGGTTATATATTATATATTTACTAGCTTTACCCAGCCACGCATTTTAAATGGTTCTATATTATATATTTACTAGCTGTACCCGGCCACGCATTTTAAATGGTTATATATTATATATTTACTAGCTGTACCCGGCCACACATTTTAAATGGTTATATATTATATATTTACTAGCTTTACCCAGCCACGCATTTTAAATGGTTATATATTATATATTTACTAGCTTTACCCAGCCACGCATTTTAAATGGTTATATATTATATATTTACTAGCTTTACCCAGCCACACATTTTAAATGGTTATATATTATATATTTACTAGCTGTACCCAGCCACGCATTTTAAATGGTTATATATTATATATTTACTAGCTGTACCCGGCCACACAAATTAAATGGTTATATATTATAGATTTACTAGCTGTACCCGGCCACACATTTTAAATGGTTATATATTATATATTTACTAGCTGTACCCGGCCACACATTTTAAATGGTTATATATTATATATTTACTAGCTGTACCCGGCCACACAAATTAAATGGTTATATATTATATATTTACTAGCTGTACCCGGCCACACATTTTAAATGGTTATATATCATAGATTTACTAGCTGTACCCGGCAACACATTTTAAATGGTTATATATTATATATTTACTAGCTGTACCCGGCCACACATTTTAAATGGTTATATATGATATATTTACTAGCTGTACCCGGCCACACATTTTAAATGGTTATATATTATAGATTTACTAGCTGTACCCGGGAACACATTTTAAATGGTTATATATTATATATTTACTAGCTGTACCCAGCCACGCATTTTAAATGGTTATATATTATATATTTACTAGCTGTACCCGGCCACACATTTTAAATGGTTATATATTATATATTTACTAGCTGTACCCGGCCACACATTTTAAATGGTTATATATTATATATTTACTAGCTTTACCCAGCCACGCATTTTAAATGGTTATATATTATATATTTACTAGCTGTACCCAGCCACACATTTTAAATGGTTATATATTATATATTTACTAGCTGTACCCGGCCACGCATTTTAAATGGTTATATATTATATATTTACTAGCTGTACCCGGCCACACATTTTAAATGGTTATATATTATATATTTACTAGCTGTACCCAGCCACGCATTTTAAATGGTTATATATTATATATTTACTAGCTGTACACGGCCACGCATTTTAAATGGTTATATATTATATATTTACTAGCTGTACCCAGCCACACATTTTAAATGGTTATATATTATATATTTACTAGCTGTACCCGGCCACGCATTTTAAATGGTTATATATTATATATTTACTAGCTGTACCCGGCCACGCATTTTAAATGGTTATATATTATATATTTACTAGCTGTACCCGGCCACGCATTTTAAATGGTTATATATTATATATTTACTAGCTGTACCCGGCCACGCATTTTAAATGGTTATATATTATATATTTACTAGCTGTACCCGGCCACGCATTTTAAATGGTTATATATTATATATTTACTAGCTGTACCCGGCCACGCATTTAAAATGGTTATATATTATATATTTACTAGCTTTACCCAGCCACGCATTTTAAATGGTTATATATTATATATTTAGTAGCTGTACCCGGCCACGCATTTTAAATGGTTATATATTATATATGTACTAGCTTTACCCAGCCACGCATTTTAAATGGTTATATATTATATATTTACTAGCTGTACCCGGCCACGCATTTTAAATGGTTATATATTATATATGTACTAGCTTTACCCAGCCACACATTTTAAATGGTTATATAATATATATTTACTAGCTGTACCCGGCTACGCATTTAAAATGGTTATATATTATATATTTACTAGCTTTACCCAGCCACGCATTTTAAATGGTTATATATTATATATTTACTAGCTGTACCCGGCCACGCATTTTAAATGGTTATATATTATATATGTACTAGCTTTACTCAGCCACGCATTTTAAATGGTTGTATATTATATATTTACTAGCTGTACCCGGCCACGCATTTTAAATGGTTATATATTATATATGTACTAGCTTTACCCAGCCACACATTTTAAATGGTTATATATTATATATTTACTAGCTGTACCCGGCCACGCATTTTAAATGGTTATATATTATATATTTACTAGCTGTACCCGGCCACACATTTTAAATGGTTATATATTATATATTTACTAGCTTTACCCAGCCACGCATTTTAAATGGTTATATATTATATATTTACTAGCTTTACCCAGCCACACATTTTAAATCGTTATATATTATATATTTACTAGCTGTACCCAGCCACGCATTTTAAATGGTTATATATTATATATTTACTAGCTGTACCCGGCCACATAAATTAAATGGTTCTATATTATATATTTACTAGCTGTACCCGGCCACACATTTTAAATGGTTATATATTATATATTTACTAGCTGTACCCGGCCACACATTTTAAATGGTTATATATTATATATTTACTAGCTGTACCCGGCCACACAAATTAAATGGTTATATATTATATATTTACTAGCTTTACCCAGCCACGCATTTTAAATGGTTATATATTATATATTTACTAGCTTTACCCAGCCACACATTTTAAATGGTTATATATTATATATTTACTAGCTGTACCCAGCCACACATTTTAAATGGTTATATATGATATATTTACTAGCTGTACCCGGCCACACAAATTAAATGGTTATATATTATATATTTACTAGCTGTACCCGGCCACACATTTTAAATGGTTATATATTATATATTTACTAGCTGTACCCGGCCACACAAATTAAATGGTTATATATTATATATTTACTAGCTGTACCCGGCCACACATTTTAAATGGTTATATATTATATATTTACTAGCTGTACCCGGCCACGCATTTTAAATGGTTATATATTATATATTTACTAGCTGTACCCGGCCACGCATTTTAAATTGTTATATATTATATATTTACTAGCTGTACCCAGCCACACATTTTAAATGGTTATATATTATAGATTTACTAGCTGTACCCGCCCACAAAAATTAAATGGTTATATATTATATATTTACTAGCTGTACCCGGCCACACATTTTAAATGGTTATATATTATATATTTACTAGCTTTACCCAGCCACGCATTTTAAATGGTTATATATTATATATTTACTAGCTGTACCCGGCCACACATTTTAAATGGTTATATATTATAGATTTACTAGCTGTACCCGGCAACACATTTTAAATGGTTATATATTATATATTTACTAGCTGTACCCGGCCACGCATTTTAAATGGTTATATATTATATATTTACTAGCTGTACCCGGCCACGCATTTTAAATGGTTATATATGATATATTTACTAGCTGTACCCGGCCACACATTTTAAATGGTTATATATTATAGATTTACTAGCTTTACCCAGCCACGCATTTTAAATGGTTATATATTATATATTTACTAGCTGTACCCGGCCACACATTTTAAATGGTTATATATTATATATTTACTAGCTGTACCCGGCCACACATTTTAAATGGTTATATATTATAGATTTACTAGCTGTACCCGGCAACACATTTTAAATGGTTATATATTATATATTTACTAGCTGTACCCGGCCACGCATTTTAAATGGTTATATATTATATATTTACTAGCTGTACCCGGCCACGCATTTTAAATGGTTATATATTATAGATTTACTAGCTGTACCCGGCCACACATTTTAAATGGTTATATATTATAGATTTACTAGCTGTACCCGGCAACACATTTTAAATGGTTATATATGATATATTTACTAGCTGTACCCGACCACACATTTTAAATGGTTATATATTATATATTTACTAGCTTTACCCAGCCACGCATGTTAAATGGTTATATATTATATATTTACAAGCTGTAGCCGGCCACACATTTTAAATGGTTATATATTATATATTTACTAGCTTTACCCAGCCACACATTTTAAATGGTTATATATTATATATTTACTAGCTGTACCCGGCCACACATTTTAAATGGTTATATATTATATATTTACTAGCTGTACCCGGCAACACATTTTAAATGGTTATATATTATATATTTACTAGCTGTACCCGGCCACGCATTTTAAATTGTTATATATTATAGATTTACTAGCTGTACCCGGCAACACATTTTAAATGGTTATATATTATAGATTTACTAGCTGTACCCGGCCACGCATTTTAAATGGTTATATATTATATATTTACTAGCTGTACCCGGCCACACATTTTAAATGGTTATATATTATATATTTACTAGCTGTACCCAGCCACACATTTTTAATGGTTATATATTATAGATTTACTAGCTGTACCCGGCAACACATTTTAAATGGTTATATATTATATATTTACTAGCTGGTCCCCGGCCACACATTTTAAATGGTTATATATGATATATTTACTAGCTGTACCCGGCCACACATTTTAAATGGTTATATATTATATATTTACTAGCTGTACCCGGCCACACATTTTAAATTGTTATATATAATATACTTACTAGCTGTACCCGGCCACACATTTTAAATTGTTATATATTATATATTCACTAGCTGTACCCGACCACACATTTTAAATTGTGATATATTATATATTCACTTACTGTACCCGACCACACATTTTAAATGGTTATATATTATATATTCACTAGCTGTACCTTGCCACGCATTTTAAATGGTTATATATTATAGATTTACTAGCTGTACCCGGCCACACATTTTAAATGGTTATATATTATATATTTACTAGCTGTACCCGGCCACACATTTTAAATGGTTATATATTATATATTTACTAGCTGTACCCGGCCACACATTTTAAATGGTTATATATTACATATTTACTAGCTGTACCCGGCCACACATTTTAAATGGTTGTATATTATAGATTTACTAGCTGTACCCGGCCACACATTTTAAATGCTTATATATTATATATTTACTAGCTGCACCCGGCCACACATTTTAAATAGTTATATATTATATATTTACTAGCTGTACCCGGCCACACATTTTAAATGGTTATATATTATATATTTACTAGCTGTACCCGGCCACACATTTTAAATGGTTATATATTATATATTTACTAGCTGTAACTGGCCACACATTTTAAATGGTTACATATTATATATTTACTAGCTGTACCCGGCCACACATTTTAAATGGTTATATATTATATATTTACTAGCTGTACCCGGCAACACATTTTAAATGGTTATATATTATATATTTACTAGCTGTACCCGGCAACACATTTTAAATGGTTATATATTATTTATTTACTAGTTGTACCCGGCCACACATTTTAAATGGTTATATATTATATATTTACTAGCTGTACCCGGCCACACATTTTAAATGGTTATATATTATATATTTACTAGCTGTACCCGGCCACACATTTTAAATGGTTATATATTATAGATTTACTAGCTGTACCCGACCACACATTTTAAATGGTTATATAATATATATTTACTAGCTGTACCCGACCACACATTTTAAATGGTTATATATTATATATTTACTAGCTGTACCCGGCCACACATTTTAAATGGTTATATATTATATATTTACTAGCTGTACCCGGCAACACATTTTAAATGGTTATATATTATATATTTACTAGCTGTACCCGGCAACACATTTTAAATCGTTATATATTATATATTCACTAGCTGTACCCGGCCACACATTTTAAATGGTTATATATTATATATTTACTAGCTGTACCTGGCCACACATTTTAAATGGTTATATATTATATATTTACTAGCTGTACCCGGCCACGCATCTTAAATGGTTATATATTATAGATTACTAGCTGTACCCGGCCACACATTTTAAGTGGTTATATTTTATATATTTACTAGCTGTACCCAGCCACGCAGTTTAAATTGTTATATATTATATATTTACTAGCTGTACCCGGCCACACATTTTAAATGGTTATATATTATATATTTACTAGCTGTACCCGGCCACACATTTTAAATGGTTATATATTATAGATTTACTAGCTGTATCCGGCAACACATTTTAAATGGTTATATATTATATATTTACTAGCTGTACCCGGCAACACATTTAAGATGGTTATATATTATATATTTACTAGCTGTACCCGGCCACACATTTTAAATGGTTATATATTATATATTTACTAGCTGTACGCGGCCACACATTTTAAATGGTTATATATTATATATTTATTAGCTGTACCCGGCCACACATTTTAAATGGTTATATATTATAGATTTACTAGCTGTACCCGGCCACACATTTTAAATGGTTATATATTATATATTTACTAGCTGTACCCGGCCACACATTTTAAATGGTTATATATTATAGATTTACTAGCTGTACCCGCCCACACATCTTAAATGGTTATATAATATATATTTACTAGCTGTACCCGACCACACATTTTAAATGGTTATATATTTACTAGCTGTACCCGGCCACACATTTTAAATGGTTATATATTTACTAGCTGTACCCGGCCACACATTTTAAATGGTTATATATTATATATTTACTAGCTGTACCAGGCCACACATTTTAAATAGTTATATATTATATATTTACTAGCTGTACCCAGCCACACATTTTTAATAGATATATATTATAGATTTACTAGCTGTACCCGGCCACACATTTTAAATGGTTATATATTATATATTTACTAGCTGTACCCGGCCACACATTTTAAATGGTTATATATTATATATTTACTAGCTGTACCCGGCCACACATTTTAAATGGTTATATATTATATACTTACTAGCTGTACCCGGCCACACATTTTAAATGGTTATATATTATAGATTTACTAGCTGTACCCAGCCACACATTTTAAATGGTTATATATTATATATTTACTAGCTGTACCCGGCCACACATTTTAAATGGTCATATATTATATATTTACTAGCTGTACCCGGCCACACATTTTAAATGATTATATATTATATACTTACTAGCTGTACCCGGCCACACATTTTAAATGGTTATATATTATAGATTAACTAGCTGTACCCAGCCACACATTTTAAATGGTTATATATGATATATTTACTAGCTGTACCCGGCCACACATTTTAAATGGTTATATATTATAGATTTACTAGCTGTACCCGGCCACACATTTTAAATGGTTATATATTATATATTTACTAGCTGTACCCGGCCACACATTTTAAATGGTTATATATTATATATTTACTAGCTGTACCCGACCACACATTTTAAAAATGTTATATATTATAGATTTACTAGCTGTACCCGGCCACATTTTAAATGGTTATATATGATATATTTACTAGCTGTACCCGGCCACACATTTTAAATGGTTATATATTATAGATTTACTAGCTGTACCCGACCACACATTTTAAATGGTTATATATTATATATTTACTAGCTGTACCCGGCCACACATTTTAAATGGTTATATATTATATATTTACTAGCTGTACCCGGCCACACATTTTAAATGGTTATATATTATATATTTACTAGCTGTACCCGACCACACATTTTAAATGGTTATATATTATATATTCACTAGCTGTACTCGGCAACACATTTTAAATGGTTATATATTATATATTTACTAGCTGTACTCGGCCACACATTTTAAATGGTTATATATTATATATTTACTAGCTGTACTCGGCAACACATTTTAAATGGTTATATATTATATATTCACTAGCTGTACTCGGCAACACATTTTAAATGGTTATATATTTACTAGCTGTACTCGGCCACACATTTTAAATGGTTATATATTATATATTTACTAGCTGTACTCGGCAACACATTTTAAATGGTTATATATTATATATTCACTAGCTGTACTCGGCAACACATTTTAAATGGTTATATATTATATATTTACTAGCTGTACTCGGCCACACATTTTAAATGGTTATATATTATAGATTAACTAGCTGTACCCAGCCACACATTTTAAATGGTTATATATGATATATTTACTAGCTGTACCCGGCCACACATTTTAAATGGTTATATATTATAGATTTACTAGCTGTACCCGACCACACATTTTAAATGGTTATATATTATAGATTTACTAGCTGTACCCGGCCACATTTTAAATGGTTATATATGATATATTTACTAGCTGTACCCGGCCACACATTTTAAATGGTTATATATTATAGATTTACTAGCTGTACCCGACCACACATTTTAAATGGTGATATATTATATATTTACTAGCTGTACCCGGCCACACATTTTAAATGGTTATATATTATATATTTACTAGCTGTACCCGGCCACACATTTTAAATGGTTATATATTATATATTTACTAGCTGTACCCGACCACACATTTTAAATGGTTATATATTATATATTCACTAGCTATACTCGGCAACACATTTTAAATGGTTATATATTATATATTTACTAGCTGTACCCGGCCACACATTTTAAATGGTTATATATTATATATTCACTAGCTGTACCCGGCCACACATTTTAAATGGTTATATATTATATATTCACTAGCTGTACCCGGCCACACATTTTAAATGGTTATATATTATATATTTACTAGCTGTACCCGACCACACATTTTAAATGGTTATATATTATATATTCACTAGCTGTACCCGGCCACACATTTTAAATGGTTATATATTATATATTTACTAGCTGTACTCGGCCTCACATTTTAAATGGTTATATATTATATATTTACTAGCTGTATTCGGCAACACATTTTAAATGGTTATATATTATATATTCACAAGCTGTACTCGGCAACACATTTTAAATGGTTATATATTATATATTTACTAGCTGTACTCGGCCACACATTTTAAATGGTTATATATTATATATTTACTAGCTGTACTCGGCAACACATTTTAAATGGTTATATATTATATTTTCACTAGCTGTACTCGGCAACACATTTTAAATGGTTATATATTATATATTTACTAGCTGTACTCGGCCACACATTTTAAATAGTTATATATTATATATTTACTAGCTGTACCCGGCCACACATTTTAAATGGTTATATATTATAGATTTACTAGCTGTACCCGGCCACACATTTTAAATGGTTATATATTATATATTTACTAGCTGTACCCGGCCACACATTTTAAATGGTTATATATTATAGATTTACTAGCTGTACCCGGCCACACATTTTAAATGGTTATATATTATATATTTACTAGCTGTACCCTGCCACACATTTTAAATGGTTATATATTATAGATTTACTAGCTGTACCCGGCCACGCATTTTAAATGGTTATATATTATATATTTACTAGCTGTACCCGGCCACACATTTTAAATGGTTATATATTATATATTTACTAGCTGTACCCGGCCACACATTTTAAATGGTTATATATTATAGATTTACTAGCTGTACCCGGCCACACATTTTAAATGGGTATATATTATATATTTACTAGCTGTACCCGGCACACATTTTAAATGGTTATATATTATATATTTACTAGCTGTACCCGGCCACGCATCTTAAATGGTTATATATTATAGATTTACTAGCTGTACCCGGCCACACATTTTAAATGGTTATATATTATATATTTACTAGCTGTACCCGGCCACGCATCTTAAATGGTTATATATTATAGATTTACTAGCTGTACCCGGCCACACATTTTAAATGGGTATATATTATATATTTACTAGCTGTACCCGGCACACATTTTAAATAGTTATATATTATATATTTACTAGCTGTACCCGGCCACGCATCTTAAATGGTTATATATTATAGATTTACTAGCTGTACCCGGCCACACATTTTAAATGGTTATATATTATATATTTACTAGCTGTACCCGGCCACGCATCTTAAATGGTTATATATTATAGATTTACTAGCTGTACCCGGCCACACATTTGAAATGGTTATATATTATATATTTACTAGCTGTACCCGGCCACACATTTAAATGGTTATATATTACATATTTACTAGCTGTACCCGGCCACACATTTTAAATGGTTATATATTATATATTTACTAGCTGTACCCGGCCACGCATCTTAAATGGTTATATATTATAGATTTACTAGCTGTACCCGGCCACACATTTTAAATGGTTATATATTATATATTTACTAGCTGTACCCGGCCACGCATCTTAAATGGTTATATATTATATATTTACTAGCTGTACCCGGCCACACATTTTAAATGGTTATATATTATATATTTACTAGCTGTACCCGGCCACACATTTTAAATGGTTATATATTATATATTTACTAGCTGTACCCGGCCACGCATCTTAAATGGTTATATATTATAGATTTACTAGCTGTACCCGGCCACATATTTTAAATGGTTATATATTATAGATTTACTAGCTGTACTCGGCAACACATTTTAAATGGTTATATATTATATATTTACTAGCTGTACTCGGCCACACATTTTAAATGGTTATATATTATATATTTACTAGCTGTACCCGGCAACACATTTTAAATGGTTATATATTATATATTCACAAGCTGTACTCGGCAACACATTTTAAATGGTTATATATTATATATTTACTAGCTGTACTCGGCCACACATTTTAAATGGTTATATATTATATATTTACTAGCTGTACTCGGCAACACATTTTAAATGGTTATATATTATATATTCACTAGCTGTACTCGGCAACACATTTTAAATGGTTATATATTATATATTTACTAGCTGTACTCGGCCACACATTTTAAATAGTTATATATTATATATTTACTAGCTGTACCCGGCCACACATTTTAAATGGTTATATATTATAGATTTACTAGCTGTACCCGGCCACACATTTTAAATGGTTATATATTATATATTTACTAGCTGTACCCGGCCACACATTTTAAATGGTTATATATTATAGATTTACTAGCTGTACCCGGCCACACATTTTAAATGGTTATATATTATATATTTACTAGCTGTACCC
Source organism: Euprymna scolopes (assembly GCF_053919585.1). Lineage (NCBI taxonomy): Eukaryota > Metazoa > Mollusca > Cephalopoda > Sepiida > Sepiolidae > Euprymna > Euprymna scolopes. The sequence goes on along the minus strand of NC_136489.1, from coordinate 68,112,737 downwards.
GGCCACACATTTTAAATGGTTATATATTTTATATTTACTAGCTGTACCCTGCCACACATTTTAAATGGTTATATATTATAGATTTACTAGCTGTACCCGGCCACGCATTTTAAATGGTTATATATTATATATTTACTAGCTGTACCCGGCCACGCATTTTAAATGGTTATATATTATATATTTACTAGCTGTACCCGGCCACACATTTTAAATGGTTATATATTATATATTTACTAGCTGTACCCGGCCACACATTTTAAATGGTTATATATTATAGATTTACTAGCTGTACCCGGCCACACATTATAAATGGGTATATATTATATATTTACTAGCTGTACCCGGCACACATTTTAAATGGTTATATATTATAGATTTACTAGCTGTACCCGGCCACACATTTTAAATGGTTATATATTATATATTTACTAGCTGTACCCGGCCACGCATCTTAAATGGTTATATATTATATATTTACTAGCTGTACCCGGCCACACATTTTAAATGGTTATATATTATATATTTACTAGCTCTACCCGGCCACACATTTTAAATGGTTATATATTATATATTTACTAGCTGTACCCGGCCACCCATCTTAAATGGTTATATATTATAGATTTACTAGCTGTACCCGGCCACATATTTTAAATGGTTATATATTATATATTTACTAGCTGTACCCGGCCACACATTTTAAATGGTTATATATTATATATTTACTAGCTGTACCCGGCCACGCATCTTAAATGGTTATATATTATAGATTTACTAGCTGTACCCGGCAACACATTTTAAATGGTTATATATTATATATTTACTAGCTGTACCCAGCCACACATTTTAAATGGTTATATATTATAGATTTACTAGCTGTACCCGGCCACACATTTTAAATGGTTATATATTATATATTTACTAGCTGTACCCGGCCACACATTTTAAATGGTTATATATTATATATTTACTAGCTGTACCCGGCCACACATTTTAAATGGTTATATATTATAGATTTACTAGCTGTACCCGGCCATGCATCTTAAATGGTTATATATTATATATTTACTAGCTGTACCCGGCCACACATTTTAAATGGTTATATATTATAGATTTACTAGCTGTACCCGGCCACACATTTTAAATGGTTATATATTATATATTCACTAGCTGTACCCGGCCACACATTTTAAATGGTTATATATTATATATTTACTAGCTGTACCCGGCCACACATTTTAAATGGTTATATATTATATATTTACTAGCTGTACCCGGCCACACATTTTAAATGGTTATATATTATATATTTACTAGCTGTACCCGGCCACACATTTTAAATGGTTATATATTATATATTTACTAGCTGTACCCGGCCACACATTTTAAATGGTTATATATTATATATTTACTAGCTGTACCCGGCCACACATTTTAAATGGTTATATATTATATATTTACTAGCTGTACCCGGCCACACATTTTAAATGGTTATATATTATATATTTACTAGCTGTACGCGGCCACACATTTTAAATGGTTATATATTATATATTTACTAGCTGTACCCGGCCACACATTTTAAATGGTTATATATTATATATTTACTAGCTGTACCCGGCCACACATTTTAAATGGTTATATATTATATATTTACTAGCTGTACCCGGCCACACATTTTAAATGGTTATATACTATATATTTACTAGCTGTACCCGGCCACACATATTTAATGGTTATATATTATATATTTACTAGCTGTACCCGGCCACACATTTTAAATGGTTATATATTATATATTTACTAGCTGTACCCGGCAACACATTTTAAATGGTTATATATTATATATTTACTAGCTGTACCCGGCAACACATTTTAAATGGTTATATATTATAGATTTACTAGCTGTACCCGGCCACACATTTTAAATGGTTATATATTATATATTTACTAGCTGTACCCGGCCACACATTTTAAATGGTTATATATTATAGATTTACTAGCTGTACCCGGCCACACATTTTAAATGGTTATATATTATATATTTACTAGCTGTACCCGGCCACACATTTTAAATGGTTATATATTATATATTTACTAGCTGTACCCGGCCACGCATTTTAAATGGTTATATATTATATATTTACTAGCTGTACCCGGCCACACATTGCTGTTGCTCAGTTTGTTTAAATAGAAATACAATAGAAAAAATAAAAATGTACTGTAAATTGGCTGAATATGTATATTTATATATTTAGTTATTTCACAAAAGTTGCATTCTGTAATGTTTATAGACACTTATTTTTTTTCTAATTGTCTTAACAAGTTATTTTTTGTTTTACACACCCACACAAGCACATGAACAGACTATGATAAGAACTATTAGTGACACAAGTTTTTTTGTTGTTTATGTCTCAATACTTGTGAATGCACAATATTTTGAGATGTGTTATTGTTTATAGTAAATGCCCAACAAATTGTGAAGTGCAACACATGCACTCACAAGACAGTAATGAGCTAAGCATGAAACAAAGTTGATGCTGTGCGATGTAATATGTCTCTTAATGAAGCCATGTTGTAATTTTAGTAACCGTTCATTTATGAAGCGTAGAATTGGATTCCAGAATATGAGAATTAGCGCAAGCAATCAGAATGGATAGTTTTGTGAGGGAGCCATTATTATTCATGAATCAGAAACTGAAAATTATGTTAAGTCTGTTTTTGTTTTTTGTTTTTTTATATTTTTATTTATTTTTTTTATTAGCAAGTTACGGGCAGTGGAAGCACAGTATCTGTGGTGACGACTAGGAGTAGTGGTAGGACTAAATATTTAGTGAGAAAAATAGGGACTTCTTCCTCTAAATAGATTGCGATTGTGATGGTGTTGCTCATAGGATGCAATGTAGCATTTCAATATCACAGCTGAATGTGTATAAAATGATGTTCGAAAGCTACATAAGATAGTGGCTAATATCCTAGATGTATTGAATTTGTATGTGGCATCTGTTGTTGCAAGCCTATGATAATTTGATCTAGAGGGGAATTTCTGCAGTCATTTTATTATAAATGGAGATGGAGATAAAGCTCTACTTTGAAGTGAGTACTATTGTAAAGATACACCTGAAGAAGGTTAGATATCAGCTGAAACTTTGAAAGAATAAGAACCAGGCTGAGAACAGTCGTCAGAACAATCTAAATAATACAAATTATCAATCCTTGTTTTAATGGTTGAATAAAACACATTAAAACTGAAGTCATTTTTCTTGTGTTTTATTTTTGTTTTTGTATTATTCAGACAACTATTCTCATATGGTCGTAATCTTCATAATGTTTTGGCTGATGTAAGATGAGAACAGAAATCCAAATTTTACAAATTATCAATCCTTATCTATAAAACTCTAAAAAACAATACAAATGCATAAAAGAAGCGGTAAAAGGAACGATCGGCAAGTTGAAAAACAGCGTGTTAGGTGAACGAACGTGTGTATTATCAGGATTATTGAAGCTGACTCAAAAGATTGTAGGCAGGACAGAACACAATTTTAAAACTCCACTGAAATCAATATTCAAACTAGAATTGCTTTGTTCACACCAAAACATATATTAAATAAACTGTATCTTTTAGATTTCTTTTTATTTTCAATGTTTCATCTGCAACCAATCAGAATAAAAGATCTGTTTTCATTTGCAGGAATCAAATAAAGAATTGTCCAACATGTTGAGCTCCAATGATTCGAATCATCGTAATCTTCAGAGTAACATTCCAAGTATCATAAGTAATATCGTGTCTGAATATCTACAAAATCATGTGATCCCCTCGACAACACCTTTTCTTATCACAGTAAGTATTGTTAAGAATCAGCCAAATTCATTATGCTTCACAATCACTCCAAACATTTTTTTTTTATTATTAATTCACATAAATAATAAAACAGTAAAAAAAAAAAAGTGCTTATCTAATTTTACTTCAATGTTAAAAAAATTATAATTGTACAAAACCTGTACGTACTTACCTGTTAAGTTAAAAATGATGTACAGGAAAAATTATGCAAATTAATCCAGTATTTTTGTTTTTATAAAATAAAATTTGATCGGTAAATGATTTCTAGCTGGCATTATTATAATGACTGTGTGATATTTTAAACTCTGCTTGTCTGTAATGTAAGAAGACAAGACATTTTGCTGTTAAATTTTTTCTCTTATTAAAAAAAATACTTTGTGTAATTTTGGTCGCACTTTTTTTTTTAACTTAACACATAAGTACATAATAAACTTTTTGTTTATTTTGTTACAAGCAATTTTTTAATATTGGAATAAAAACTGGATTAGCATCACAAAACGACTGAGAATACTGATAAGAAACAAAGTTTATATTTTAATTTGAAATGTTACTACATGATATGTATTGGCCTTTTGGGGTTTTTTTTGTTTTTTTTTTTTCAAATTTTTTTATCAGTTTGTTCAAGCTGGGATGGGAATGCCAAATATTCACCCACTGACTCAGATATTTCAACCGAGCGGTCTTTTTAAGATTCTGACCATCCCTTTAAATGCAATTGTTTGAATCTCTCTTGCACTTGGTTCACTGGATATATCTGCCACATAGTTTTTGAAATTCTTTTGGATGAGTCCAGTTGCTCTTATAATTACTGGTGTGTGTGTGTGTGTGTGTGTGTGTGTGTGTGTGTGTGTGTGTGTGTGTGTGTGTGTGTGTGTGTGTGTGTGTGTGTGTGCAGGTGTTTTGTTTTTTTAAACCTACGGTCACTGTTTTATTCTGAGGGAGACAAAGTACAAAAAAAAAAGATTCTCGAAACACAATATCAAAATAGTGATCATACTGTGTTGTCATGTTAGCTCTAAAGTTTTTATTCGTTTATCCTTTTTACCAACAAAAAATTTGCATATAAATATTTAGTGTTACTTTGTAGCTCTTACAATTGTTACAAATATGTGGAAAAAATATATAATTTGAGACAATAATTACTTTTAATATTATAAAAAAAAAGGTCGAGGGAGAAAATTCTGTTTTATCGCGCTTTATATTGTCGTCTGCTCTCAGTGAATTTGTAAACATCCGGAAAAAGAAAAAGAGAGAGAGAATATACGAAAATACAGCGAGGGGACGCCTATAAACTGTAAAGAAAGAGAGAGAGGGAGAGAGAAGATATGAAACTAGAGAGAGGGAAAGCTGCAGGCATCCGTCTCGCGTATTATTGAGCGAGTGACGCGAGAGAGATGCAGGTACATACAGTGAGAGAGGGAGCACCCTAGAAAGAGAGAAAGGTATACCATTAGAGAGAGGGAAAGGAGCGGCGCAGGGTGGCGAGTCAGTGACGACATAGCAGCCGAGGAAGAAGGTCAGGGAAGCGACAGTGTTGGCGATGGTGACGACGTTTGTGATGCTAACGACGGCGAAGAAATGAACGATATATTTTGACGACGGAGAAAACGAAAAAAAAGGCGATAATGAGGAATGACGATGTATCCCATGGACGAAGGAATGAAATTGTTTCAAAAAAAAGGAATGCGACAGAAATATTTAAAACCCGACGCTGAGTGAGTCGATTGTTTATTTTTTTCTCTCTATATCTCTCTCTCATATATGAAAACAAAAACAAAAACACAAAAAGGATGTCCTTCCATTTTGGAGTTAAAAGCAGACGACAGGGTGTGAACTGTTTATTTCTTTTGCGCGGAAATTCTCTCTCGAATCTATTTCAAGTTTGTTTGTTCATCCAGTTACACATTCTCTTTTACTTTCGTTACAATATATTTTTATATATGTAAATAAAATTGTGTTAATTTTTCCATTGGCCTCGGTATTGTTACTTGGATGTGTTTTTTCTGTCTTGTGTTTATAAATGTCTTTCGAGAAAATGGATATATCCCTCCCGTATCTAAAAACCCGGGAAAACTAATTTCTTTTAAATAATTTTTTTATATTTTGTGTTACGACTTTTACCCCTAGACATTCCAGGTCGTAACACAATGAATACATTTTTTTTTAATCACTATAGATTATCAGACAAAATCTTGTGTATATGTTTTCTCACCTATATGCAACTTTGATAATTGTTTTTTTTTTATAGACTATTAAGTGAATATTTATTGAAATTAAAAGTATAATAGGAGAAAATTAAAATGAATTTTTAGAAAAAGGTACTTATGCAGTCTATGGACTGTACTTAAATAAAAACATTGTAGAGAAATTAAGTCTTAACATGGGAAGGGGAGGAGCTTTTTTTTTAACAATTCTGTACTTTCCCTTAATAAACAAAAGCTACCATAAAAATTGAATTTGACATGAAAATCCTTTCTAAAAAACGGCATAGTTCGTATTCTGCATAAGTACTCCAAAAAAATGTAAACATGTTGAATTCTTTTTCTTTACATCCTCCCCACAGCAATATTTCCACTCTGGCGACATTGGGTAAAGATGACTGGTTTAACATTAAATGTTTTCATTTATTTAGTAACAATGTTTATTGTCACAATTCACATGATTTCATATAGGTTTACTAGTAAAGCATAAAATTAAGAAATGAACAAATTGGAGGAATGTAATTTCTTTTTTAATTCAGAAACCTTGTTCAAACAATAGGTAACTCTTTAAAACTCAATGAACGTGATACTATAAAGTGGAAATTTGATTGTGGTGTGTTGTTGGTCCTGTGCAGTTCTAGGAGGTCTACCTTTCTCCCTTTTGAGAAAGGGTGAGTTTATTTCTAATCACCTGAGAGAAATACTGACAAGGCTGCTCAGGCATTATTTGCAGGTCAGAATGTTCTTTCTCTAGGGTGCTGACTTTTCAGATCCTACTTCCCGACCCTTTTGTCACATCATTCCACTGTGGGAAAGAGATAACTTTTCTGAAGAGCACTTGATTTGTGTATTTCATAACGGGCAACATTTTTCACAATTAGATTTGTTCTTTGAGGAAAATATTTCATGAAAATTACATTTGCACTGCTTTTATTGAATCTATTTATAATCCTTTTAATTTAAATAATTACAGGCACCTCTACAGGAGTTAAAAGTCTACGCACTTTTTGCCTTGTGTATGGATACTTACACTTGTATCATCAAAATTTCATTTTAATACTTTTTTTTTTCTCTAATTCTTTGTGTGTCTTTGAGGCTTCTGGTCATACAATTTCACACTTTTTTACATGGTCCTTTGCGTTATTGTTGCATTCTTCAAGATTTTTCAAGCTGCATGGTTATGCAGAAGAAGGCAGACAAGGCAGTGTTGCATCATATAGTCCTCATCTCAACATTTGTGGATGTGAGTTCAGATTTGTAGCGCCATTTAGTCATAGCAAACTTTGATTGCTTCATTCTCGTTCTCAGGTGGTATACTGTTTTCCACTGGAACCAAGGTGCTTCTGAACTGATAGGGAAGGTCTCAGAAGAGAAAGTTCCGTCATTAAGAGGGGAGGGGCATTTTTTTGCTTTTTGAAACATAGCTGTAGTCCTACAGGTTACGGGTTCAACATCTGAGGAAGTTTCTCCTAGATTTCAGTGGTTCACGGCCCTGAAGGAGATGGCAATTATCACTGATCTCATTAATGGTTTACTTCATAACTGTCATCACTTGATGAAGGGGAGGCAACTTATCAATAAGTAATTGTTTTTCTTCTGATCATTGTTAAAACTTCAATTTTTATTACGTTTCTTTTACAAGAGTATTATTCGTGTTTATTTTGTATTAAATAGGAATATTGTAGTTTATTTCTGAACGTTGATATGTTATTTACTTTATGTATTTTAATATTTTTTGACCAATCTATAAAACATTACTCGATCAAGGGAAGGCAACTCTAATGTATGCTTAATTAATAACAATAGTTAATGGTCTTGCCTCTGATTATTCTCCTCATTAAAATTTCTATTTTTACTATGTTTCGGCCGATTTGCCATCCGATCTTCTTCTGGTGTATTGTTTATTTATTATGATGTTTATTTTGTATTTAAGTATGATTGTTGTAGATTACAGTAGTAGTGCGTTAATTCTTATTTTCTTTGTGTGCTTTTACTGCTAAAAGTGGTAGCAAAATTGTGTTCTTTTACTGCCAAAAGTGCTAGCAAAATATTTCCGAGTATATCCAAATAGTGCCACCTGTAGAATCATAAAAAAATAAAATTCATTATCTTTTCTTTACTCCACTCCTGAATTAAGTTTCAAAATTTTTATTCATATTATTTGGATTCTTTGGACTACTGTTCTAATCTTGAGTCTTATTCCCATAATGTTTCAGTCGATGTAACCATCGACCTTCTTCAGGTGTATCTTGTTCAACTCTGAATTTTGCATGGAATTTTGAACGTAATCCTTTATTTAATACATGGAGGTAGTATGTTTTCGTTCTGTCAGTCATAACTGAGTAAAAGTAATTTGCAATTGTATTTTGTCACCTGCACTGAGAATTACACCTTCAACCTCCAGAGTGTGACTTTGTAACTGAATTTTACCAAGTACTTTATCCATTACACCACGGGTCATGAATCTCCAAAAGTTTTTGTTTTATCATTGTTTAATGATATGCAGAGGCACTTTGATGATCGTCTCATCAGAAGGCATAATCCAAAACGTGTTTAACACTCACCAGATTTTAAGTACTCTAGATTTTTATTTGTGAGGTTGTCTCAAAAGTAATATCTATTAGAACAATCCCTAGATTTATTTTTGAACTGAAAACGGCCATCACAGCCAAAATCCGAGCACTACCAAGAAAGGAGCATGTCAGTTATTGACAATTTTTCGAATAAGGGACGTAACTCTACTTTTACTAAGAACATTCGGATCAAGTAAAGATTAGATATTTCGTAGCAGAAGACGAAGATTAGCAAACATTTCAAGTGACTCTGATTGTTCGACCTTGGCATTGCCGGTGGTTGTTTGTAAATACGTCAAATGGCAGACAACGTCGAATGTTCGCGAGCAAGATTTTTTAAAATATATTTACAAAACGTTTTAAGATTTAAAAGAGAATATATATATTTACCAAACATTTTCTTTAATATTAAATATTTACAAAACTTTTAAGGATTAAAAAAATTTTTTTTTCCTATTTACACAAAACTTTTTAATGTAAGTAACAAAACGAACGTATTTTAACAAAATATGTTTAAATAAATGGGTGCCTTTCTGAATGCTTTTGTTTTTTATAAATATATTTACAGAACATTTTACTAAAACTAATAATAATTATGATAAAAATAAAGAAATAACAAGAATGAGATATATTAATCACCAAACATTAAAAACTGATATTTTAACTGAGAATTTCTCTCTATTAAAAAAATATATATTTTTAAAAACTTTTAAATAAAATTATTGAAAACAAATTTTTTAATGGCAGAAACAAGTATAAAAATAACTGACTTGTTCGGATTTTTGCAAATATTTTGCAAGTTTTTGTGACCAAGGTGTGTGTGTGTGTGTGTGTGTGTGTGTGTGTGTGTGTGTGTGTGTGTGTGTGTGTGTGTGTGTGTGTGTGTGTGTGTTACAATTCAATATTTATTAAAAGTGCAATGTATGTCAGTGAAGGAGAAATCCTTCTAGACCGAGGCAATTTTTATGCAAAATAAAATCACAAGTTATAAGCAACAAGTATAAACAATCGAAATTTAAAAATATATTATTTTATTGACATGTCTTTTTATAACTTTTATTTTTATAAAGATGAAATCTATCACAAGATATAAATCTTTATAACTTTTATTTTTCAAAAACTTGCTATTTGCGTACAAGGGAAAATTAAATACAAGTAAGTTTTAACATCCGAAATTCTCAGTTAATGTTTTGTAATATTGTTATTAGTTTTATTAAAAAAAGTTCCGTGAATATATTAAAAAAAAAAGTATTCAGAAAGACACCCATTTTAAATATATTTTGTTTAAATACTTTTGTTTTGTTACATTAAAAAGTTTTGTGTAAATAGAAAAGTTTTTTTAATCCCTAAAAGTTTTGTAAATATTTAATATTAAAAAAAAATGTTTTGTAAATATATATTTTTCTCTTTTAACTCTTAAAAAGTTTTGTAAATATATTTTTAAAAATCTTGCTCGCGAAAATTTGACCATGTCTGCTATTTGACGTATTTACAAATAACCACCGGCAATGTCAAGGTCAAACAGTCGGTGTCACTTGAAATGTTCGCCAATCTTCGTCTTCTGCTACAGGGTATCTAATCTTTACTTGGTCCGAACATTCAAATAAATATAAGAAAAAATGTAAAAAAAACCCCAAAAAAAACAAACAATCAAATTATATTTGAAGTAGTTAAAACAATATTCTTTTGTTTGTAATAGATAATTTGATTTTTTTTTTATTTTCTTTTTTTTTTTTTTTTTTTTTTTTTACATTTACACAAATTTTTTTAATAAAAGTAGAGTTATGTCCCTTAGATGAACAGGTCTTTCGTCATGATTATCCAATTTTGTAGACTGTATCTGGGTGTGCTTATATCATTGAAAAGCAAGAAAACAAAAACTGTTGGACATTCATGAGTGAAACCTGATAGACAAGTCACATTTAATAATATCAATTTTTTTTACTGTTTATTCTCTCATTATGTTTTTAATTCTGCTCATTTTTTTTTTAAATATTAGCATTACTTTTTAATGAAAAAAAACAAAACTTTTTTATGAATTAAGTGCTTTTAATTTTCAAATTGTTTGATGAAATTTATTATGAACAACCTTTATTATCTTGAAGCAGGGCTAACCAGCATTGCCCTGGGAAATAGTAATTTATTTTCATCGATAATTTTGATTTCTTACTTTTGTCACATGCAAAGTAAATTTTACTGTAAAAGTGGAAGCCACAAATTGAGACATTATTTACTAAAAAATTAAATAAAACATATCCAATTAAAATCTTAAATATCAAATACATGAGAAAAGTTTTAGAAATATATAAATATATATTTCAAGGTTGTGAGGGTTTTTTTTTTTTTTTTTAGAATATATATATATATATATTAATTTCAAGGTTGTAAGGGTTATTTATTTTTTTATTTAATATTTTATTTTTTAAGCGATCCTCTGCTCTTGGTCACAAAAAAGTATGAAAATGAAATATGTTGAAAAAGACTGTAAATTTGTATTTTGGACAGCATTCATTCCTTGCAACAATGTTTGAAAGAGTTCAAGTGAATTATTTTTGCTGTTTGTGGAAGCATGTTGTATTTTAAAAAATTTTTTAAATTTTTGCAACGTTAGCATTTATTTCAAATGGCAAAAAAAAAAGACGCAATTGATTTCAATATGTATAATAAATGATTAGAAACTGAAACACATTTGTTGAATGATAAACATAATGTTATTAATAGTAATCATAATGATAATAGTAATAGTTGAAACAAAAATATTAATAGATAAATATAGTAAAGTATTAACTAAAATGGTGATTGTTTTAAATAATAATAACATTGCTAATAATATTATGGTACCTATTTACTTACCTCCCCAGGAGGACAAAGTTAGAGACAATGTCGGTTTTTAATGTGGAGTAAATCCCGTTCCCATCTCTTACAAAAACAGCACGCTGGATAGGGACAAAAATAAAAATAAAAATTGTCTCGGTCATAAAGGATTTCTCATACACTGACTGAAGACAGAAAAAGTTAAGTGTAGTATCAGAGCAGATACTTAAATATGGTCTTGCCCAAAGGCCACTCGGTGCGTATTAATAATAATGACAATAATAATAATGTCTATATTTTAACCACAGAATAATAGTAACACCTACATAAAAAATTGTGTGCATAAGTGTACAGATATATATTTATTATATTTATCTATTAATATTTTTGCCTCAATTATTACTATTATCATTATGATAACTATTAATAACATTATTTTTACTGTTTAATAAATTTGTTCCAGTTTCTAACCATTTATTATACATATTGAAATCAATTACATCTCTTTTTTTTTTTTTTGTGATGAAGTAAAAAATAAAATGGAAAGAAACTGAGACATGTGCATGCAAGTATTGTTTTTTTTTTTTGTTTTTTTTAGCAATTCACTTCTATAAGTAAAAGAAAAAAAAATACTTGAGCTAACATTGAAATCAAAACCTAAAGACAATGAGTCAAGTATGGTAACCATTAGACCAGCTTGACACGATCTTTAAACAGTGTTTTTTAAACTTACTTATTCTTAACATAACGAGTAAAAATTTGACCCCCCCCCACTCCCCATGTGATAATTTTTTTTCAATTTTGTCCTCTTAGCAGTCTTTTTTGCTGGATGAAAAAGGATTAAATAGTTTAACATGTGAGTCCATAATTTACCAAATTTCAAGTATGTAGATCAAAAATTCATTGAGTATATAGGTTGAGAAGTGTCTTCTCTTTCTCTCTCTCTCTCTCTCTCTCTCACACATGCATTTTTATAGATATATAGATTCCCATAACATATTCATTTGATCGATACTTACAGTTTACATTAATATTTATGAGGCCATGTAAGGTGAAGAAGAGTCAGAAAATCATTGATCCAATTTTTTTCAACCAGATTCATCGGAAAAAAAAAAAAAAAAGCTGAAAACCAACCATAAATAAATGTTAAATTTTATTGGACTGAGTTTTAAAAATTGCCTTTGTTAAAATCTTATATTCAGTCGATGAAATTCTTGGTTCTTGTCCAGAATTCAACCTCAGTAAAAACTAAAAAATATAATCTTTACGATGTACGTACCGGTCACTGAACGTAAATGTAATATTCCAAGTGGAATGGAACGTAAATGTAATATTCCGTAGTGGAATGGGGACAAAAATGGTTGGTCTCATTCAATGCTGCTAAGACTAAGCTTGTTTCCTTCAATAACTACAAGAAACCTTCTCTACCACCAATAGCAATGGCCAAGAACACATTGCCTGAAAGTACTTCTTTTAAACTCCTCGGCCTAACGTTTACAGGGAATATGAACTGGAATAGATACATTGACAGCATTGCCAAGGCTGCTGCAAGGAAGGTTGGCTCCCTCTACCGTGCTAGAAAACTACTTATGCCTCCCAGTATCCTATACCTCTATAAGGCAACCATTCGCCCATGTATGGAGTACTGTTGTCACATCTGGGCTGGTGCATCTGCTGCTTGTCTCTCGCTCCTGGACAGGGTTCAAAAAAGAGTCGCCAACCTGATAGATCCTGAACTGTCATCTAGGCTTCAACCTCTGTCCCATCGATGAGATGTTGCATCCCTCTGCCTGTTCTACAAATACTTTAATGGTGAATGCTCTGACAAACTGCAAACACTTGTACCTCCCCGACGTAACTACCCCCGACAAACCCGACAAGCTACTAAGTCTCATCCCTTTACAGTGGAGATCCCTAGGTGCAAGAAAGCCTTTTACTCCAATAGTTTCTTCCCCAGAACTGCGGGTCTTTGGAACTCCCTTCCGGGATTCTGCTTTCCCAACTGCAATGATATGCAGAAGTTCAAATGTAATGTTAACAAACATCTTTCTACTCTTCTCCCTTCATAATGACCCCGCTAATTAATTCCCTAATAGTAGCCCCCTGCTTCAAAGTGGCACTGTGCCTTGTTTGGGGTGAAAATTGAATAAAAAAAAAAAAAAATTAAAAAAAAAAAAAAAAATCACACAAATTTATTAACTGTTATTATTTTACAACTAAGAAAATCAAATTTTATAAGAAAAAAAAACAAGGTAGATAACTCTACAATAATAAAAACTTGTGATATCAGTATTGTAATGCTAACGATTTCACATTAATCATTTAATCTTGTTTTAAAAATGATTTTCTTTATTAAAAAAAATACTTTATCAATTTACATGATTTTTCGAATGTGATGTTTCTGGTCTATAATGGGTACATACATCCTAAAGGTTTTTCTGTGATGGTTGAACTTGCATCAAATTCTTTCTCTTTTTTTTTTTTCTTTTTGAAGGCTGCGACAGATGCATTAAAAGATGAGGAATATTTGAAACCATCTGCAAAACCGCCTGCACAAAAATGGCAAGTTTTTTTTTATTTTCTCATCCATTCTGTTAAAAATATTTATTCAAACTAGAAGCAAAGGTTTTAAATTATTTTAACCTATTTTATTTGATAAAAGTTTTTTCACTTGACAATATTTCAGAAATGCAATTATTTAACTATTTCTAACTGTAGCTTGCATCAATAATGCTGCTAACAAAAATTATTCCCAATATGAATCTAGATAAATAATATTAGAAATTAGGTTTTTAAGTAAATGTTCAAAAGTTGCTTGAATTGTCTCAGGGTTAGTGAAGATTGAGAACATGCGCAACTGCAGATGGGAAGTCAGTATATTCTACGACCCTAGCAAGCCAGGTGTATACAAGTTGTGATATTACATACTACTCGTCTCAACAACAAACGCCAACCCCAACATTATGTGCTATGGTAGGTGGATCAGAAATTTTGTAGGAATTTTTGACACCCCTAACATGCAACTGCGAATAAAATATAAAAAACTCGTAATTTCTCTTTTAAAGGTAGGTTGTTTATTTTCTTTATGGATTATACTTCCAAAATAAACTATTAAAGTTGTATAAAAAGTAATAGAAATATTAATTTTTTTATTTTTTAAAAAACTAATGAAATTAATCAAATTTTTCGAGTTCAGTATTTTTCAATTTAAACTTTAAAAGTCTATCAAAATTTTTCTATTGATTCTATTTTTACGATATTTCCAGGGTAAATGTGAAATTTTATGCTCTTTCCAATAAACCAAATATAATATTTTAGACAAACGTTTTTTTTTTAATTTGCGTCCCCCCTTATTTTGAAATGTCTATTAAAAAGTAAATAATTCATTTATGTGCCAAAGTTTTATATATCACAAATTGAAGATAAAAGATCAATAAATAATATATTCTTTTTTAAAACAAAAAAAAAAGAACAGTTTTTTGGAAATTTACCTTTTTTTTTTTTTTTTTAAACCACATTGTTTGTAATTTTTTTTTTTTTTTTAAATGAAACCTTGGTCCTTGCTCCTTTAATCGAAAAAAAAAATAGGGTTTGAATTACATTTTTCGAGTAGTTATAAGCTTGGAAAGACAGGGGGTCAAAATATTCAATATTTTTCACAAAGTTTCTGACTCACATAGTGCTGTGGTCATCTCCTTCATCTTCTTTTTTAGTCTTGTCATCATCTCTGATATTGGTGGCTACAAATGGGTGTGTGCATGAGTTTACAAGTATAAGAAAGAAAAAAAAGTTCCGCATTTATGTCTTCTGTCAAGGCCATGTCTCAGTCAGTTGATCAATTCATTTTCCTATCTTCTCCGAGCCATGATTTGCCTCCCATTGTGTCCAACTCGGAAACTCTCCTTGTCAGTCATCACAAACCCAAGACTAGTCACAAAATTCGCCGTCACTGCCCGTAGACTAACTCTAAATATGTTCATTTTTTTTTTTTTTGTCTAACACTTCATTAACAACCCTATTCAGCTGCCTTTTGTGTATCTTGGTGAACAACTTCCTATACCTTTGTTCTGCTGATAAACTTTCTTTTTTTTTTTTTTTTTTTTTTTTTTTTGTTCCTAACACTTAGGAGGAGGAGGTTAACATCAATCCTATCACAAAGTAATTAAGGTAAATTATATGAGAATGATATGATGGATGTGTACTATGAATTTTAAAAGCTGACTTAGATCTGATGACTTCAGAAAACAATTAAATCTGGACAGTACAAGGAAATGTGTACAAAACAGGAGACTTTGTATAGTCACATTGAAAGAAGGATGAGTGTTCTTGATTTAGTACATGTAGACGAGTTGATGTAGCGGAGTCAGCTGTAAGGCGAACATCAAGGAAAATATGGAAGGAAGTGATAAAAATGGATTTGAGAGAAAGATAAATAAAGACCTGGCCAAAGATGGGTTAGTTTGGAAGTCGGTTTCTAAAAGCTGGCTAACACATGTCAGCATCTAAAACAAATGTTAAACTAAATATGATGTTTCTATCTTGAAGAGAAAGTCCAGTTCTTGCGTGAAAAATACATAGGAATTGTAATGAAAGGTAAGTACAAAACTTTGAATTGGAGCAACAACTTTTGAAGAGAAGGAACAACAACCATGTACTGAACAATTTTGCAAGTAATAAAAAGTGAAATGACAATGATCTGATTGATATGCAATGTAAAGCCAGAACAGATCCAGAACATTATGTCTACTTGAGAAATTGACCATCCCAAAACTTGATGTCCTAATAAGGCAGACTGGTCCGAACATGTTGACAAAAGCAAGAAGTATATTAGCGCTTGTAGAGACTTAAGACTGGATAGAAAAAAAAGCCAGGCACACTAAGAAGACATCGAAAAAAAACCATCAGACAAGATCATGAGGAGTGTTAAATGGGCACAATCCGCATAATCACTGAAGACTTAACATAAGGACAGCCAGACAAATTTTGAATCTCTTGTCGAAGAGATGATAGACAATAAATCTGGATAGTGTGAATGTGACACAAAAAACGGTAATTTTACAGAATAAAGCTTTACAAATTTTGGCATCTACAGAACTTATTTGAAAACCTGGGTGCTTGTTTACATTGTTGATCTTTGAAACATTTTAAATGGAAACATTATCATGTACTTGCAAGTCATGGCGAAATTAGTATAAATTCCAAAAATGATTCAGTAGAAGACGTGCTACATGTATTTTTAACAAAAAAATCAGCCACAATTATGCTTGGTTTAAAAATAGTAGACCCTTACTTTGTGAATTTATATCAAGGGTTATCTCCCTTGTTTGTCATACAGAATAGGTCACACAACTCTTTAAAACATAAAATTTGATAAATTCTATTTTTATTTGTAACTAGCCTGGGTGCCCGGCGTTGTCCAGATGTTTGGAAGTGTGTATTGAGCCAAAAAAATGTGGTAGTGGGAAGGCAGGCTCGAACCCGTACCACAAAGGAGGCAAATAACATGAAAAAAAACTGACATCTTTGATGTTGTGCTCATCACGAAACCGGAAGTGATGTAGGTTTAAATTAAGGTTAGACAATCGAAAAGAGGGAATGAATTTCGAAAATATCGGCAAAAAAAGTGGCTCCTCCCTGTAGAAAAATGCCCAGTTGAGGGTGAAGGAATTAATGTTTTTGGCCAATTTTTCGATGTTTGTCGTCCGAAGGGTCGAGTTTCAAAACAATACTAATCTCATGAAAATCCAACGCCTCTGTCAAAAGTTTTAGACATGTATACATACATACATACATTCATTTTAAACAGACAGGTGAGATTTATATTATAGATTATTTTTCTACTGGATCATTTTTTTTGTAAGTTTTGGAATTGATACTAATTTTGCCATGACACATGTAATAATGTTTTCACCTGAAATGTGTTGGGGTAAAAGATTACCATAGTAAACAAGCACCAAAAAGCATACACACTTCAGGTTTCATGTATTTGCTCTTCAGTCATGGAGGAAGATGTTGCTTGTCATCTGCGGCTTGTCATAATAAGCTCAACAGTTAACATGTAATTGCATACAACTCATGTCACTTGTAAAGGAGTAATGATTAAACTTACTATTTGTCCAACCCACAAGAAACAATCCAAAGGAACAAGGGGCCACAACTTTATTAACCAACCTTTTCTTCCAAGAACTGCAAGTTTATGGAACTCTCTTCCTGCTGACTGTTTTCTTCCTATCTATTTTCAAGATTAAAACCAATAGGCATCCTTTGTCTTTGCAATAATTATCTTTCATTCTTGTTAGTCTTTTACAGCAAGTGGCTTCACGCCTTGTCTGGAGCGTTTCCATAATTTTTGGTATTTTTAAACCATGAATATGTGCATCTTGTACACTCCAATATTACTAGATACATGATCTCATGAGTAAAACTGTTGGGTTCTGAAAGATTTTAGATTCAATCTCTGGCGAAGAAACTTCATACATTAAACTGGATCTGAAATATTATAAAGAATGGAACATGCGATGAGCCTAACATGAATTGATTAAGTGAAGTGTTTGAAATGTACAGAAAGTTACAGATTATGATGGAAGGCATCTGCGGAAGGATGTAAAGTACAACAGTGGAAATGTTGCAAGCACAACAAAACCTCCATCTTTTGTTTTCCAGTTAATAATTTACAACAAGCAAGGGAGAGCACTCTAAAAAATTAACGCAAAAAACAAAACTGTTTTATCCTTATACAAATGAAGACCATTTAACACTCATGACATGTATTTCAAGTGAAAACATCGTGTACTTACATGTCATGTCAAAAATGATCCAGTAGAAGATATGCTAGATGTATTTTTAACAAAAAATCGTCCACAATTACATTCTGAGATTTTTTGTTTCAAAGCGGCAAACCCTTAACTTAACTTCAATTTGTCCTTGTTTGTCATTCTGAATTGGGCGTACAACTCTGTCACATTAAATCAATAAAACTCTATAATTTGAAAAATTCTATTTTTGCTCATAATTATTTTTCTACTGAATAATTTTTCATAATTTTTGGAATTTATACTAATCTCAAGATGACATAATGTTTTCACCTGAAATGCGTAGGTTTAAAAGATTACCAATTGTTGTTCTTTTTAAATGGCCCTTTCATCTGCTTCTACCATGTTAAATTGTCTTTGATCTCCTCCTACTATTTTACATCCTCCTTCATCTCCTCCTACCATTGTACATCCTCCTTCATCTTCTACCATTGTACATCCTCCTTCATCTTCTACCATTGTACATCCTCCTTCATCTTCTACCATTGTATATCCTCCTTCATCTCCTACCATTGTATTTTCTTGTTTCCATTTCAGCATCAAACCTCACTTGATGATTCAGTTGGCAACAAAATATAATCAAAACTCCACTAAAACGCTTTTGTCATTAGATGATTCAGAAAAAGAAATTTTTATGAACAAATTAAAGTTAATTTGGAAAGAGGTAAGCAGACATTTTGTTTATTCCGCTCTTTAGATGCATTTCAGAATGTTTTTAAGAATAAAATGCAATACAATTTAATTTGTTCCAAAAAATACTTTCACCAAGCTGCCATGTTATAAAGGGGCATAACTCTATATTATTTGATTGACGCAAAAAAATATTTTGAAATAAAAATAATTGACATAGTTTAAAAAATAGCAAATTGAAAGTAAATACACAACCGGGCAAGACCAGTTAGATACAATAAGTTTTATTTTTTTATTTAAAACTAAACCTAAAGAAAAAACAAAACTATAGAAAAATCCAGACCTGTCACAGAATGGAAACGTCATATTCCTAAAATCATTATATTCATTAAGTAGTTCTATTTTTATAAACTAAATCATTTTTAAACAATTTAAAGCAATTAATGTGAAATCTGTAGCATTACAAGGGTGAACTCACAATATGCCTTTTTTTTTTGTTGTTTTGAAGATGGCGATGCAAGACAGTCAGTTTTTGCTTACTCACAAAATTTGATTGCCTTAGTAAAAAATAAAACTAGTGTTGATCATTTACATAATTTTTGGAATATGACCTTTTCATTCCATGTTGAGTATGTACATCATGAAGATTTTTTGTATTTTTTTTTTTTAATCAGGTTGAATTCTAAATAAAACCAGACTGATCATACCATTATTTCTTTTATAAATAAAGTAATAAAGATTTTATACCATTATTTCTTTTCTAAATGCATATGAGTAGAAAAGAGAAAGATGGAGAAAAATAAAGTTTTTGATGAGCTTTTATGTAAACAATCACCCTTTTCTTATTTACTTGTCTTCCCATGTGATAAAAATTATCGTTTTCGATAAATTTGTGCATTTTTTTAGCATGAATAATATAGAATAATTGTTTTTGTGCTATCCTTAACTCTTCAGCATTCTTCGTTACCATCTGAACTTATCAAAACTTACTGACTTAAACATATAAATGTATGCTAAGTTGACTTACGCCTGCCAAGTTGCAATTTTTTTTATTTTGACCCTTTAGCACTTATTTCAAAAAATGAACTAAATCATATTTGTTCCACAAATCCAGATCCCTCAAATATCGAATTTCAAGTCTGTAGATTAAAAATTGACAAATTAGTTTGGTAGAGACCATTTCTCACACACACAGACGTCACATATCTATATATACATATATATATATATTTGAGAGGGAGATGAATAGCTACAACCTCTCAGAATATATAATAGAAATAAATAAATTTTCTTAAATATTTCATCAAATAGTCCTAAAAATGTTTTCGTAGATTTGTCTTATTCTTGCATTCAGTCAATTTAGTCTTAACTGATGACATTTGTGTAGTAGATTTATTCTTTTATATCTTTTTCATCCATTTCTTGTTGCAAGTCAATAATATGCATTTCATATCTAAAAATCATATTATTTTGATGTTTCAAACAGCTTTTTTATAATCTTATATTTTTTTTTCTATTTTTACAAATTCAGAATCACTTGAAATATCACCACAAATTAAAGACGTTTGAAAAACATCATAAAGGTTTGTATTACTCTTTTTTTTAGTTCATTTTTCTTTCCTTTCTTTTTCTGTTTTTTTTTTTTTTCAAATGCTTATACAAGCAAGGCAGTGGCTAAATTCTCCAGACTATAGTAGAACAGTCATTAAAAATGGGCGTAATACTATAAGACAAATCTTCTTTCCTTTATAAGAAACCTTTCCAGCCATCCATTGTAATGGCCGATGGTACCCTTCCCAAAAGTCCGATGTTCAAACTCCTCGGCCTTATATTTGTCTGGTAACATGCAATGAAATAAATGAATAGAAGATACTGCCAATTCTGCAGCAAAGAAGTTTGGTTCCCTTTAATGGGTAGGAAACTTCTCACTTGCTAGTGTCATATATTTCTATAACGCTGCCATTGCCCATACATGGAATATTGTCACATCTGGGTTGATTTATCGACTACTTGTCACTTCCTCCTAAATATGGTAAATAAAAGAATTTCTAACCTAATACATTCCACACTGACTGCTAAGCTCCAGCTTATGTCACATCACTACAAGGTTATATATGATAAAAAACTAAAGAAAGAAAGAACTTTGTTTTATTTGGATTCTCACATGTGAGCTCTGTCATCATCCTCATCACTCAAGAAATACTGATATAAAACTTTTAAATGTTAAGCTTAAAATAGCATTTTCAATTCATTGCCTTTTATTGTTTTTCTTTTTTTCTTTTTAATATAAAACAAAAACAAGGAACATGACAAAACCTCATATTTTTTCCTTTTGGTTATTCTTTTTTTTCAGATAAAGAAAATCAAATAAATCCAACTCCATCAGTTGAACGGTAAGATATTCTTTGATCCAAGTAATTTTTGTACATTTAATTAACCTGTTTCATTGAATAATCGTGTTTAGAAATTTTATATTTGGTTCTATTAATCCATTTCAAGAAAAAAAAACATCTATAGTTATCTTTTAATCCAAGTTTATAAATAATTCCATTTTCTTGATTCCTTTTTCCATTTGTCTGTGACTGCAGTTGGTTCTTACCATCTTTGAAATTCTGTAAGTAAAATTCATGGAAGAAACTTGATTTGTCTGTATCATTCAAAAAAAATTCTATAAATCTAAAAGTTTTCTTTCAGTTTTTCATCCTTTTTTTTTTTTTTTTTTTTGTGCAAGTCCAGAAATCAACCTAATTAAAAAGCAAAAATATCTTTGACATATGTACCTATTATAGAATGTAAGTGTCATATTCCGAAATTCACAAAAATTGATCAAAAAAATTTTTAACTAAGAAAATCAAATTTTATGACTAGTTGAGAAAAGTCTGTCTTGATCTGTCATATGAAGAAGGGAGACAACTCATTTCGAATTGAAAAGATATTAAATCAGCCTTCTTATGGCTACAATATACTATTAATTGCTAAAAATCCTAAAAAAAAAAAATGATTTTCTATATTGAATAAAAAAATATTTGATCAGTTTACATGATTTTTGGAATGACATTTTTGTTCCGTGATTTTTTTTTTGTATATTTGTATTTTATTTTTTTTTTTAATTAGGTTGAATTCTGGGCAAGGTTTTTTTTTTCTGCTGTGATTAAATGAAGCTTTAATTTATTAAATGTCTGCTGAGGAGATCCATATTATTTGGATTATTCGGACTACTGTTCTCATCTTGAATGTCATTTTCACAACAATCAATGTAACCTCTGACCTTCTTCAGGTATCTCTTTTTGAACTTGGGAATTTTTCTGTTAAACTCTGGAATCAGCATGAAATTTTGAACAGAACTCTTTATTTAATCCACAAGGTAGCATGCTTTCATTTTATCAGTTCTGAGATGTTTGTTCATCAGAAGTGTCATCTGAATCAATTTGACATGAAACCAAATAAAAAATGAAGGAAATCTAGTTGCTAACAAGAAACATTACCATTTCTTGCGCTTTCAAATGAAATGTTGAACAGCGATAATTTTTAAATTTAAATTTTCATTTTTTAACACTGTCAACTGAGGGAAGAGTTTCTTCGACATGTGTACGCAGTGTAATGATCCATGAAAGTGAAACCTGACTGACCAGTAAGGATTGAAGATATGTGGTGCATGGAGAGAATGATACGATGAATGTGTAGTGAGATCTTATAAGCTCAAATGAAGATTAAATCTGAACAGTATGAGGAGATGTATGCAGAACAGGAGATTTTATTGATATAGTCACATCGAAAGAACAGATGAGTTTTTGGGTTAGAAGTGTATTATGAGCGAGCGTAGAAAATGTATGTGTAATTTTATCAGCTTTGCTTTCTTATATGTACAAATGTATACTTGCTTTTTATCAAACCCTTAAACAACACCAAACGTGCATCTGAAATCTGCTATGCGTCAAATAACAATCAATTTCCGTGTTTATAAAACAACTTTATTTTGACAATTTCAGCTGGTGGTTATGGAGCGAGAGAGACGGGGATGGCGGATTGTGATGACGACGAAAGAATGCGAACAAGCCTGTTCACTGCGTCAGATTTTCTCCATTCTCTTTTTGTTGACTCAAAACAATCCGTTTTCCTGGTCATTCCATAATTTGGAATTCCCATAGTTTCCTTTGAATGACGCAAGTTGAGTGAAACAATCAGCAAATGGGACACAACTACCTCAAAAGCCGTTCTTTATATTTCCTGAAACTAGCACTGCTCGGCTTCACAAAACCCAGCACTGCTCGGCCCAACAGATGTAAAACTGTTGAGGTTGCAGGTTCAGTTCACTGGACAATGAACAGGAAAAGATGAGAGGAGTTGATGAGGATGAGCGTGAGAGAAAGAGTAGATATAGAATTGTAAAGGTAGTAGATTCCATTCACAGCGGAAGGTCAAGAAAAATAAGAGTGTTAAAATGAACTTGAAGGATAAATAATGACCAGGCCAGAGATAGGTTACTATGGTAGTTATTTCTTAAAAGCTATCCAACACATGTCAGCAAGTAAACTGGATATTAAACTGAATATGATGATGATGTGATTCAGCACTAAATGTAGTCTGATATCGCAAGGATGGTATGCATTCTATACATACACTGTGTTCAAACATCTGCAAAACTTTCTACTTTGCTTTGAGAAAGCATTGTCTTATTTCAAGGACGACTGGAAGAAATGTTTGCAAACAAAAAAGGACACATTTTTATCTTTAAAAAATATGTTATGATTTGGCGCTTGTGCAACTTGATTTTGTTTTTCATTGTTTAGAAAATCCTTCTTTTGAGTTTTGTACATTCAAATTCTATATCTACTAGCAAACCTTTGTATTCCAGGTGTTGTATTTTCTAGTTTAAAAAAAAATGCATATTTTTATATGAGTTAAAAATAAACTATTCTTTTACTTAAAAAAACAAAAACAATCTTTAATATTTACTAATGTTTAAGATGCAAATGTTTAGAAATCCAATTAATTATTTTTTAAAGAGAATTAAAGCCCCGTTCCAATTAAAGTTATTCAACTATAAATCAGAAAATGAATAAAGCGTCATCAATTAAAAATGTTCAGTGAATATTACTGTTTTGTTAGTTCGTATTCTTTTGAAACATTCATTTTCGTTTCAATTGACACCAAATCTCAATTACAATATGATACAAATATTGTTTTGTTTTTTTTATTATCATTTGTAGACCCAGAAGAATAACTACAACTTATACAGTTTCTCCAGGTTCGTATCTTATTACTTAAAAGTTTTAATATTTTAATGATTCTTATTTTAATATGCAGGGAGTTAATTTTTCAAATCAACTGATTTCTATCAACATCGCTTATGCCTGTCAATCTGTTTCTCTATTTGGCTAAAATCCAGGTTTTTTCCCCCCCTTTTCCTTGGACTTTATCTCTCCTTATAAGTTAGCACTGGGGAAGATAAAGTCCTGAAAAACACCCCATACTCAATTTATCTCAGCATCATACTTGCCATAACATTGTCATACAGAACCCACGTTGAGAAGCTCTAAAAGAAGCTCTTAACATACAAGTCTGTTTGCAACTGGCTAATAGCTCTTAAGGAGTCACGGCACAGACGTTATGCCTGTCAGCTTTTATGCTGTGCTATTCGATTGCAGCAGCATGGGTTCGTTCTGCTCATGCTGCAAAGGTTGCAGAAGGCATGCAGGACAATTATTGACAACTTAAAATCGATTAACCTATCATCTGTCTACAGGCTGTCTAGAATTGCTTCGCTGCAGATTTGAGAGGTGATAGCGCAGGCAGAGCATGCCAAACAGAGCAACAATAATCACCATCCCATATTTGGACATCAAGAGATGCCATAGCAACTATCATCTCATAAGAGCTTCACTACTGTCAGAGGGCTCAGACGATCAACACTAATGTTGTCTCGCTTGCATTGGTGGAATGTGTCAGTCAAAGACAATAACAATGAGGCTCTTCTAGCACCAAAAGATCAACCAGCATGATCTGAACCCGCCCGAAAAGAGTGGGTAACATTCAATTAGGCCTGAGCGAAGGTTGCCAATTCACTGATAATTTGCACAAGTGCGGATAAGTATTGATCAGTTGGTGTCTCTGCAGCGCCAACATGCAGACCATTGCACATGCTCTCATAAACTGTCCTATGAGCGAGGCATGCTTTGATATGAACCTAACCTGCCCGACAATGAGACAATTTTGAGATGGAGCGAAACGCTATGATGAGCACCAAATGTTAAAAAAAAAATCATAGATGACAATTGTTGATGAAACTGAGAAATACATTGCAAGAACTTCGGGTTTTTTTTGGGTTTTTTTATAAGCTAATATTTATATAAAAATATTTTTTTTATAAGCTAATATTTATATAAAAATATTTTTTTTTATAAGCTAATATTTATATAAAAATATATATATTTTTTTTTTATAAGCTAATATTTATATAAAAATATATATATTTTTTTTTTTATAAGCTAATATTTATATAAAAATATATATATTTTTTTTTTTATAAGCTAATATTTATATAAAAATATATATATTTTTTTTTTATAAGCTAATATTTATATAAAAATATATATATTTTTTTTTTATAAGCTAATATTTATATAAAAATATATATATTTTTTTTTTATAAGCTAATATTTATATAAAAATATATATATTTTTTTTTTTATAAGCTAATATTTATATAAAAATATATATATTTTTTTTTATAAGCTAATATTTATATAAAAATATATATATTTTTTTTTTATAAGCTAATATTTATATAAAAATATATATATTTTTTTGTTTTATAAGCTAATATTTATATAAAAATATATATATTTTTTTTTATAAGCTAATATTTATATAAAAATATATATTTTTTTTATAAGCTAATATTTATATAAAAATATATTTTTTTTTATAAGCTAATATTTATATAAAAATAAGAAAAAAGTGAAGATTTTGCTCACTTCTTTTTTTGTTTTTTTATTACATTTTCACCCCAAACATGGCACAGTGCCACTTTGATGCAGGGGGCTACTATGTAGGGAGTTGAACAGCAAGACGTCTGTTCACATTACACTTGAACTTCTGCATGTCAGTACAGTTGGGGAAGCAAGAACCCGGAAGAGAATTCCAAAGTCTAGCAGTTCTGGAGAAGAAACTATTAGTTTGTAAATTAGCTTTCATTTAGGATGTTGGCAACCTTCATGTGAGCCCTCCTGTAAGTACCCAATGTATTTCTAGAAAGTTATCCGGGGAAAAAACTTGTTTTTAAATTCGTGCTCACTATATTCTAATGATGAAACCTCGGAATTGAGATCAGTTATGTTTCATTGTGGACCACACAGATGTGTGAAGCAAATCTTTCCAAACCAATAATGAAATGAGACGCGACGTGTTACCAACTAAACTTAGGCTAATGCTGTTGGTTGTAGTTTTTGAACACGATTCCTTCATTTATTTTGTTGCCAGTTGTTTCCCCTGATATCTTTCTAGTTAGAATTCTTTCTAGAAATACATTGGGTACTTACAGGAGGGACCACATGAAGGTTGCCAATATCCTAAATGAAAGTGCTTCTGTGCAACAAACTGGATTGTTTGCAATTTCACAAAAGTCAAAAAAAATCTAAATTTTAATAAAAGGCCTTTAGCTACTTTGCATGAAACTAAATTGAACTGAATAAAGTCTTCCGCCTCAAAGTTGTGATCCCAAACTCCTAATAATTCAATAAGTTTCAGTGAATTCAGACCATACAAGTATATAAACAAATATCCTTTTATTAAGATGATAATATGGAATTATGATTTAACAATTTGCATATGAATGAATAAGCTGCATTAAGAACAAATTGGGGAGAACGGTGAGTTGAGTATTTGGCAATTGAGGAACTCTGAAATTAAGATATGAATTATGGCATCAGTGAAAAGGAGTCTTTTTTTTTTTTTTTTTTTTAAGATTACGTTGACATTGCTGATATGCCAAAAACACATATCTTTGTTTTGAGTATTTAATGTTATTTCTTTGCATTTTATCTAATCAAGTCTACTTTATTTATATATATATATATATATATATTTTAAGATATTCAAAATAAAACAATGAAAGTGCCTTCGAATGTGTCTAAATTTTGTTTTGTAGTTGTGAAAACTTTTCCAGAATTGAAGACTATGACTGTCCGTGAAAGTTTGCGACAACCAACTCTGAAGAAGCCAACGCGTACTGCTTATCGTATTCCTTGGACAACGGAACAGGAGGAAGAGTTCTACTTGGCCGTCAAAAAGAGGGGACTTGGGAATTGGGCAGCGATTAGAGATTATATCAGTTTTCATAAGACAAATATTAATCTCAAAGACAAATGGAGGAATTTTCATCAAAGCGGAAAGATCAAAATGCTGTCCAAGAAATTTGGTGCAATCTGAATTGCCTGCAGAATCAAAAACCTCTCTTCACATGACTAGCATGCAGATTGCTAATCCCTACAAGGATTGAACTTGCCATCCTTGGCTGACAGTAATGTTTATGTCTAGACTTTTAATTTTTTTTTCAATAAAAAAGGTGCACTTCAGAAAAACAACCCTTTTTTTGTGTGTGTCAGAGGTTTAGCCATACTGATCATGCGAAGCAAATATGGTTTTTATTTTTTGCTTTGCAAAGACCTGAGATTAAAGTCATTCAACACTTTGAATTGATAATTCCTTAAATTTGCAGTTCAATTGGTTTCTCACAAACCGATTTTATGAGTATTTGAAAAATGGTGAATTTTAGAAATTTCTTGTTTTTGTCCCTATAGTTCAGAGTAATGGTTATTTATTTTAAATATAGTAAAGCTAGATTAAAAAAAAAAAAAAAAAAAGGAAAAACTGCAAAATTCCAAGTTTTAGGAACAAAATTAGAAAAAACAAAAGTATCAAATGTTGGATGTCTCTTCGAACATTCACATTTTTATCAATTTTTTGCAGGAAACCTTAATTTAATTCGCATAATTTTGATTTTGGAAAATAAAATGTGAAAATTACAAATTCAGAATTTGTTTTTAATTTTTTTTTTATAACTGTTATATAACATAGGCCCATGTAAAACTGTATCTATAGAGATAATTTTAGACAAATAAAAATATTAAAATTTATATATAAGCATCCTTATGCTATCTAAAAATGGTTTAAAATCCAAAATTCTTATGGGTGACTTTGCTGCTGAAAAATCATAGCAAACAAATGAGAATAGATGCTGGAGATGAGAGCAACATCTTCGTTTATGAGGAAAATAGCAAACTTATGTTTTCATCATTTAGAGCAATAAAATTATTCAATAATATTTGGAAGCCAAGGCTGTTGAGTTCAATTCTTGCCTGGATTTGTATAAACAACGTCCATAATCTGAAAGGCATCAAATTTTTATATCAAAACAAAAATCTATTTTTGATTTTAATTCATTGTAAGAGAAGTAAAATAAAAAAATATTTTTACAAATTGGTTTAATTGTAGCAGTTTGCATATTTTTATATAAAAACTGAGCTGAAAAGGCCAAGACTCAACAACATTAGTGCAGGCTCTTTCAAGAGTAAAAATGTAAAATGCTCACTTAAAAAAAATTTTTTTTTTAACACTTGAAAAAGCCCACACTAAACGTCTAAAATGTCGAGTTTTTAGGTCTTTCCACCTCCGTTTTTATCATAACGGATTTTTATCCTATTTCCATCATATTTTTGTGCCCTTCATCCGAATGATGTTAAGTGCTGATTTTTATAAAGTGTGCATTTTATTTTTAGTAAAACATTTTATTGCATGTAAATGTTGTCTAACTCTGATATGGATATTAAATGCAGGAACTTTACTAAAAACTAATTGAGATAATTTTGGAAAAAAAAAAAAAATCTTCATCAGTACTCATACAGTTTAATAGCTAAAAAAATATTTCAGATGTCTGCCAGGAAACAAATACAAAGTGATATTCTCTCATTCAGATCAAAAGAAATACATTTCTAGACATTTGATGTTGGGCAAAAAAAATTGTTTTAATTTCTCTTATAGAGATTTGATTTTGTTTGTTTTTTGGCACACCACTTATTACTCCTATGATTTAAGAAATAGTGTGCATGCATATATATGTATTGGTTATGCATCTACCGAATTATCTGCCTTTGAATATGTTTGGAGAAAAATATGATGTCAGAATAGAGAGCTTTGAGGTAAACAGGTTGCAAAAACTAACTATATATGCTCAGGAAACCAGAAGTTAAACACATGCATAGGAGTTGTGTGTAATTTTTTTTTCATTCATACAAACCTGTCTTTTAAAAAAAAAAAATTCATTTTATAATCAACGACCAATTTGAAATGAGCCAAAGTTCATTTACTCGTTGATTTTAAAATGTATTATTTTTTTTTTTTTTTTTTTCAGACAAACTTCTATAAACTGAAATAAACATGATTACTAGATAATTTTCCTTTTTAAATTACTCCTCCACCTGATTAACTTTTTAGAGGTGGTTATATTTTCGGTCAAGTTTGTTTATGTACAACATAACAATTGGTCAAGTCATGTGGATGCTAACAAACTTAACCAAAACTTAAAACTGATTAAAAATTTTTTAGCAATGACGTCAATTCTGTTAATCATAGAGAATCATTGCTACTTGGTCCATGTCGTCCTTCATCTTTTGAGTTTGAATAGTTTTTGGTTACAATAGCTTTCCAGATTTAAAAACGGTAACCACAATGCAAAAATTGTCTGATCCGATAAATATTATTTTGAGTCATCGTCATTTCTATGGCATCACTTTGGGAATACTTTGTACAATATAGGGAACTAAGATCCAGGTGAAACTTTGGTCCATCCTAATGCTGTAAAGTGGAAGTATGCAGTCTCCTGACTGATTTGGGTTTCTGTTCACCATGTCTTATGGGTGGGATTAGTTTCAGTGTAAGGAATTGGAAGGTGGGGAGCATTTTCATCTTATCGATAAACAAGAGTATAGACAGATTAAATAATTAAGGATATTTCAATTTCCGTTCTCATTCTGGTTTTATTTTTACAATACTTTGAATGAAAAGCTGAAAAAAGATGAGAATAATAATCAAAAGTATCACTCCTCATCTCAAAATAAATAACAGTAAATATTTCATGCCTATCCAGCAGTAGTTCATATATTCTGGTTTTGAAAAAGGATGATATTAAATGTTTTTATTTTTTAATTATAAAAACTTAATAAAAAATGTTTTTTGTCAATTTTACAATTAAAACCAGGAAAAATATTCAGATATTTTTACAAAAAAAAAAAAAAAAATTGAGCATATTTAAAATACATTTTAATTAAAAATAGAATCGCTAATAAACAAGATTTATCTAACACAAATTCTGACGCGATAAGCTTTTATATTTAAAACAACACTAGCATATGTAACAAATCATAAGGCTGTGTGTGTGATTACGTAGCATAAAATAAGGAATCACAAACGTTATCCATTGTTAGCTATTGGTCGCATCAGTTTGTAGCAATTTTCTTCTCGGATTGATCTACTCTCACCCGGATCTAATCTCTCTCTCTCTCTCAGGGCACCTTAGAGTTGCCAACGGACTAAACTGGACGGTGTACTGAACAGTCGTAAATTCAACTATCCATAAACTGTCTTTTGCAACTGTTGTTGCAAAACTCACTGCCACATCCAAACTGCCTGTAAACAAACTCTAAATACAAATAAATCCACCTTTATGTTGAGTCTTTTTCCACCACACCTTGATTAACAATCCTAATTCAACTTCCTTTGTGTATATTGGTGAACAACTTCCTCTCTATTGTTCTGATAAACTTCTTTTTTTTTTTTACTTTCTAACACTTGTGGGGGGGGGTCTGATATTGATAGTATCACAGAATCAAATGCAGAGTTTTCAACCTTTTAAATGTGATCAAACTATATAAAAAAAACATATAAAAATATGGACTGCCTGTCAAAGGATGCAATTATAAAGAAAGTTCTATACCAAGATCAAAATTTAATAACTAAACCATATCTCTCTAAATTCGAAAATGTTTTATCAAACTCGTGTTATAATAAATACTCTTCTCTCTCCGTTTTTATAATTATTTCGACCGTGCTAGAAAATTACTCACACAAGATAGCCTAACCCTATATTTTTACAAAGTCATAATGCATTGAGTATTGTTGCCACCTGTGAACTGGTGATCTACCACTAGTCTCTCGCTCTTTCACCGTGTCCAAAAGAGTTTCAAATCTAATAGGTCCCACACTATTAGTCAAGCTTCAACCTCTGTCAGATCACTACAATGTCACCTCCCTGTGCCTGTTTTACAAGTACATTAATGGAATGAGCTCTGATGAACTCATTACACTTGTACTCCCTGGAAGTACACACCCCTAACAAACCTGTTAAGCAACAAAATTCCACCCTTTCACTGTTAAGATCCCTAGATTCCAGAAAGCCTTCTACTCTAATAGTTTCTCCCCTCGGACTGTTAGATTTTAGAACTCCCTCCTTTTCTTACTTCCCTGGCTGTATTAACTTGCAGATGTAATGTGAGCAGACATTTCGCTGCTCCACTCCCAAAAATCCTGTTAGATACAATCCCAAACAGTAGACCCTTACATTCCAAGTGGCAATATGCGTTGCTAGAGGTAAAAAGAATTAGAAAAGAATTCCATTTCTCTTATTTTAATTCGGTGTTTCCTTCCATCATCTAAAAGTATTCACCATTACATTTGTTTTAACATCTTTGGCATGGATCTTTGTGTACAAATGAAAAATGCGTACTGACAAACAAGCCAATTAACAATGGCTTTTTGTAGGAAATAATTTTCTGTTAAAGGTATATTTACAATATTGTACCTGATATTCATTTGAAAATTATAGAAATTAAAACATAAAAATGCATACAGGGTTGAGAGCAGAAGTAGAACACTCATGATTCATCCATAGACAATTTTGCTTGAAAACAAAAAACAAAAATTCTTAAATTCCATTTAAAATGTCTTTCTGTAAAGAAGCACAATTTCCAAAAACAGAATTCAGATTTTTAGAAAATAATGAATTAAGAAAAATGCAATTATTGGAATCTTAACCATTTTTAAAGATTTTCATAATGATTCATTTACATACGAATGTGGAAGATATGTGTCGGTTTATTAACAAGACCGAGAAAGATTAAATTTCTTACTTTAGGAATATAAAATTTGGGAGAAATATTATACTGACAGAGTTCATCAAAAAATATTATGTACAGCTTAGAAAACTCTAAAACCATTTTGACTGCACTAATTAAATTTGGAACATACATTTTATTATGAGGAAGAAAGTGAAAACTTTACTGTAGTTTCATGATTCATTCAATCCTTGGACGTTTTTATACATTTTAAAACAAATTCAAACACTTTTGAGGATTGGATAAACTATGCAATTGAAGTGAAATGTTAAAATAAGCAAGATTCACTATTATTCTATTAAAGCTCTGTATGCAAAGACATTGAGCAATACTTTATATATATATATATATATATATATATATACACACACACAAAGTATGCCATCTTGATTTTGCCTAGACAAGAGAAAAATCCAGGTTGTCCTTGATGTCAAAACAACATTTATGCAGGTGTACCCCAGACGTCGATCCTTGGACCTTTTATTATTCCTGATATTTATAAATGACCTGCCTGATAAAATTGTGTCTGAGGCGAGTATATTTGCTGACGATACCACATCTGATAATAGACATGAGGGAAAAACTAATGGACACATATCTAAGGAAATGGCTGAAATTTTACAGGAAGACCTCCAGTCTGTGATAGAATGGTGGCATAAATGGATAGTAACAATCAATGTTACTAAGCTTTTCTTTAACTACAAAAAAACAAAAAACTGATTAACATGACAAACACGCTTGTATCTCTATAAAGCCACAATTTGACCATGCATGGAGTATTATTGCCACATCTCAGTTGATGCATCTATCACCAGTCTCTCCCTCTTAAAAAAAAAAAGCCTACAACCTAATACGTTCCACACTATCAACCAAACTCCAACCCCTGTCCCATTGCTAGAATGTTGCATCCCTGTGCCTGTTTTCCAAGTATTTTAATGAAATGTGCTCTGACGAACTTGTAAGTACTTATGCTCCCTGTATGTAAATACCCTGGACTCATCCAACAATTAGAAAAATTCCGCTCCTTCATGAGGTCCCTAAGATGCTAGAGAACCCTCTACTCTAATAGTTTCTTCCCATGAACTGCTAGACTTTGGAATTCCCTCTCTGTTTCCTGCTTCCCTGACTGTACTAACCTGCTGAAGTTTAAATATAAAGTGAACAGGCATTTCGCTGCTCAAGTCCCAGTAGTGCCCCTGTAGTAATTATGCCAAATAGTAGCCGCTTACATCCAAGTGGCAATGTTTGGAATGAAGAAAAGTAAAAAAAAAAAAATAAATAAATAAAACATAAGACACTTTTTTCCATTTAGAAAAAAAATATTCTTTAACTTTTTTTAAATTAAGAATAAAAAAAACTTTTTTCTTACAAATTATAATTTTAGCAATTTTGCACAAATTTTGTCCACAAAACGATCATCGAACAGCTTTTCTGATATTAACATTTCAGGGGAGTTAGTTTTTATAAATTATTCTACGCAACCTTTGTGTATGAGATGCTGGACGGAGGATAGGATAGCACAAAAAAAAAAAACACATCTACTCAGATTATTCATCATTAAATAACTCATTTTCTTTTTTTTATGTCATGTTTTTTTGTTTTTTTATTCTTTTATCATCTTGCATGGAATCAGCTTTTTTTTCTTTTTTTTTTTTCCTCCTTTGGTTTGTCCCCCGTCATCTCGTTCCAGGAAGCAACTATTATTAAACAGCAAATCAGGAAGCATTCACATTCTGTTTGAAATTGACAGAATAAGAACCTGTATTAGGATCTTTTTGCATTTGGAAATTATCTGTCGACAGTCCAAATGGCTTCAAAATGAGATTTCCTAAATCTTTTAGTTTACCTGAAAAAAATAAATAAAAAATAATAGAATTTATTTTTCTAAATTTTTCAGATTGAATTATTCATATTATTTGGATTCTTTGGACGATTGTTCTCATCTTGAGTGTTATTTTCACAATATTTTAATCACCGTAACGTGTATGGCATAGTGGATAGAGTACTTGGTAAAATTCAGTCGTAAAATTTCACTCTTCTAGAGATTGAAGGTAGTTTCAATGTTTTCATGTTGGCAACACTTAAAATACAATTGCAAATTAGAACTTCTACCCAGTCATAGCTGAGGGAACAAGAACATATTACCGCCATGGATTAAATAAAGGGTTCCATTTGAAATTCTGAGCAGATTCTTTAGTTCGACAAATCACACCTGAAACCTGAAGAAGGTCAGAGGTTACATCGATTGAAACATTATGAAAAATACACTTAAGATGAAGACAATAGTCTAAAGAATCCAAATAATATGAAAAGAGAATTTTATTTTAAACCTGAAATTAGGAAAAAGATTCTAAAAGTTTATAAAAAAATCAAGGTTATTCATAGTCCAGATCCCAGGATGCATTAAAGCATCGGATCAAAGTCAATCTGTATAACAATTCCCTCACAAAAATATTGGAGATGAGGTTACTTTTAAGTGTTCATATTGCATCATCGTGTGCAGCGACTTACATTGAATGTAAAGGAAATTGGTTTGTTTGGTTTTATTTAATCTTTATTTTAATTGTTCTTTTTTTTACTAATGAGTCATTTATCAAAGCTAAAAGCTACTCGAGGATAAATGTTAATGAAATGGATAGTTAGTTGAATGATGGAAGAATATTATGAGACGATTGAAAATAATAAATGAAAAAAAATTTGTTAACTTATAATAGGTTTTTATGACATGGGATTTAAAGATGGTCATGTTGTATCTCTCTCAGGGAAACAATCCCGTGATTATGTTCAACAGATGGGAAGTCTTTACCAATTACATTAGACGCTAGGTAGAAAGAAAAGAAAGGAAAGTTCTTGGCAGTTTTGATAGGAAGACAAATTCTTGCTGTGAATGTCTTACAGTTACGAAAGACTTAAAAACAAATTATTTTTTTACTTTTCAGGTTTTTTTAACAATAACTATTAAGGAAAAACTTTTTTCTTTGTGATTTAAAAGAATAAATCTTTAGTGCAAGTCCACAGTTCAACCTAAGAAAAAAAAAATACAGAAAAATCTTTATGATGTACGTACCCGTCACAGAACAATGTCATATTCCAAAAATCATATAAATTGAACAGGTAGATTTTATTTATTTTAATTACTGGAATTCTTTTTGAGATGAGTTATTTGTATATTTATATTTATTTGCGACTATTATCCTCATCTTTATAGTTGTTTCACAACATTATGTGGCCCGTGGTACAGTGGATAGAGATGTTGAGTCTCTACAATTCTTAGTGAGCATTGTCTGAAGATAGAGGTTTCAATCCTACCCAAAGCAGGCCAGAGGATTAGCTGGCCAAAAACGTGGTGAGACAACAACTATGGAAGGCAGTAATTACTGAAGATACAGTCGAAGATTCAGCATTCCTATCCCATCACGGTTAACAATCTGACGCAGGCCAGAGGAATTGTTGGTTGAAATGTTATACAACAACAGCTATAAAGACGAGACTAATAGTTCGTAAATAAATAAAAATAGATTTTATTTTTAACTAAGAAAATTAAATTTTATGAGTAAGCATAAAGGGACTATCTTGCATTACCATTTTGGAAAAACAAAGGTAGATAACTCCCCAATAATTCAAACTTGCGAGATCAATCTTGTAATGTTAACGATTCCACATTAATGGCTTAAAATCGTTTAAAAATGATTCTCTTTGAAAAAGAAAATACTTGATCAATTTACATGATTTTTAGAATATAACATTTTCTTTCCTTGAAGAGTACATACATCATAAAGATTGTTCGATGTTTTTTTTTTCTTCTTTTTAGATTGAACTGTGCACCAAATGATTTTTTTTAAAGACAGTTTTCTTCAAAAGAAATTGCAACAGCAAAATAATGCTTCTGGCCTTGTTGATTTCAAAATATCGAGTTTAATTAAATATTTCCATTTTATTTTTGTTTTAAACAGGTTTTTCCAACTGTACATATCTTTATTCGTGTTATGGCTTTTTAAGTTGGCTGAGGTGCCTTGCAGTAGCAGGCAAGCCAACATAAACTGGCCTCATGTCAAAACTTGTTTTCATTAAGATGGCACATATAAATACTTGCAAGGTTCATAACTCACTCGAAAAGTAATCAACAATACGTGTGAAACACAAAAGCTTTTCAGCCGAAATGAGTTCATTTATCTTAGAAGATTAAACACACTCAAGTTTGGCAAGCGAGAAGAAACGGTTTCCTTTTGTTTCTAAAGAATTAATGAACAGCTTTTAATTGTTCTCTACTTTTCTCTTTTGTGATCAGTTTTAATTTCAGATTTACTTCTTCATTGCTTTTAGTGCCATCCTCGCAATTACGGTTTGGCAATCATCTTGGTCCAATTATGTTGTTTCGTGACATAGTTTTTCAAGCAGGATGATAGGCGTGGT
The DNA here is from genome assembly GCF_053919585.1 of Euprymna scolopes. Lineage (NCBI taxonomy): Eukaryota > Metazoa > Mollusca > Cephalopoda > Sepiida > Sepiolidae > Euprymna > Euprymna scolopes. The sequence goes on along the minus strand of NC_136489.1, from coordinate 68,076,287 downwards.
CGTGCCCCTCCCACAGAAGTACAATCACAACAGTCCACACCCCAGTTCACCTGGAGTAAACAGGATTAGAGTGCTGCCTGTACCCAGAAGACAAAATGCTGGTATTTTGAGGATTAGAAGTGATTTGGTTTTTAAAATATGACTATTTTAATAAAACTACTAGGAAATCTAAATATCTAAAGCGTTTTATGGTTGATGGGCAAAGTTGTGTGTGTGTCCAGCTAGAAAGGAATGGGCCAAGGAGTTTGGAGAAAGGGAGGTGAAAACGGAAGAGTGAAAAATAGAAAGAAGTAAAGAAAAGTTTTAATAGGAACACTTTTGCCCCGGGCAACACTGGGCAGCTCTGCTAGTAATATATTCAAAATCATGCAAAATGTTTAGAAAAAATCTCACCCATCATTTCAGCTTTCATTTTCTCATTCCGCTCCTCAATCTGAGAGGGCAGTCTCTGAAAGAAACAAAAACTCAGTTAAAACAAATAGAAAACAAGCTCATCAATTTCCAGGTTTAAATGTATCAATAAACCAGTTGTGAAGCCAAAAAGTCATCCCATCAATAATAATTGTCCTTATTTACTTGTCTCCTCCTATGACGACAACCGTAGATACAGAGTCAGCTTTTAATATAGCGGATATACAGCTTCCTTAAAAGGAACACTTTGGGTTGGGACAAAAATAACAATTGCCTCCAATCTAGAAGGATTTCTTCTTCCCTGACTGAGGAGAGAAAAGGTGAAACATGATAAAAGAACATATACTACACTTTCCTCATATTTAAAGCTGTCATTTGTTTTGACACTAAAATTCAGTTTATGATTACATAATATTGATTAAAATTTGTAAAAGAACGGACTATTAAGACAAAAAATTATTTTTATCTCAACTATATATCTATAAAAGTGAACGTGTCAGTGTGTGTCTGTGTACATTTCCCTACGCAATAACTCTGTGAATTTTTAGTCTACAGATTCGAAATTTGATATACAGGGTACTGAGATTTGGGAAAATCGATGTGATCGGTTTTGGGCCAGAGATTTGGCAATTTAGGGGTCAAAGTTCAAAGATTTGACCTTTGAGAACTCTACTAAACTCTTCCGACAATTTTGGGTCTACGCACTTGAAATTTTAAATATAGGTTCCTTGGACATGGATTTAACTTAATAACATGATTTGAGCCCAAAATAATAAATTTTAAGGGGCCATAACAGGGGTCAAAGTTAAAAAAAATTGACCTCTGCGGTCTCTTCCAAATTACTCAGACAATTTCTGGTCTAAATATTTGAAAGTTTACATAAAGGGTATTCAGAGATAGGGCAAGCTTTTTCATCAATTTGGGTCGAAAATCTTTAGTTACCAATATAAAAATGTATGTATGTCTGTTTGCATGTCTGCCTTAAACTTTCAATAGAGGCGACGGATTTTACCAAGCTCAGTATCGTTTTAAAGTTCAACCTTTCATACGACAAATATCGAAAAATTGGCTAAAAACATTAATATCTTCCCCTTCAACTAGGCACTTTTCTACAGGGAGGGGGGGTCACTTTTTTTGCCGATATTTTTTAAAGTTATCCTCTCCTTTTGATTGTCTAGCCTTACTTTTAAAAAATGCCGATTCCGGTTTGGCGGTGGTCGTAACAGCATGAACGTTAGGTTTTACCCCGTTCTTTTCTTCCTTTGCGGTACGGGTTCGAGCCTGCCTTCCTACTACCACTTTTTTTTTTTTTGTTTTGCTCAACATACACGTCCAAACACCCGGGCAACGCCGGGCTGAAATGCTAGTATATATATTAGTTGAGATAAAAATAATTTCTATATATATATCTCAACTATATATATATATATATATATATATATAGTTGAGATAAAAATCATTTATATATATATACATCTCAACTATATATATAGTTGAGATAAAAATAATTTTTTGTCTTAATAGTCCATTCATTTACAAATATATAAATCTTTTACATACATATATATATTATTATAGAAAAGTAACTTTGTGCGTGTGTGAGAGTTTCTGTCTCATAGGTTCCCTAATGGCCGAGCATATCTTTTGCAACTTTCACACAAATGTAATTTATATGTCTGGCAGTGTTCTTAGATTTGTTTTGTACAGAAATTCATAAAAAGGTATCGAAAATCAAAAAAATACGAACCTAAAAATAGTTTTTTTTCTTATAGGGAAAAAAAAAAAAAAAAAGAATTTTTACAGCGGAATTTTTATATGTTATACCGGCAAGGGAGATAATAAAATCTTAGTAAATGGTTTCTTCTGAAAAAAAAAACAGAATAATTGAAATCTGAAGATATAGGTCAGTGGTAAAGCATTTGACTACAGATCGAATGATCCCCTATTCAAGCCCAACTGTACCTTTAATTTTTTTCTTAGGAGTTCAATTTACGATAAAAGAAGATATGAGGTGGCATGATGTGGCCCTCATTTGAAACCACACCAAAGACCATAACCCTAGCCGGAAACTTTGTTTTCAACACCCTGGCTACGTCTCTCTTATCCGGATTTGCATTTTGAGGGTGCTGGCAATGGTCCTGTTGTCATAACTTGGATTGATAGAGAGCATGAGTTGTGTAGCAGTGCATGCCAGATCTCACTCATTGAACATTGTGTCACTTTCAGACATGATAGAAAGCTCCTATCACTCTTGAGATTTATACACAACTGGCCAACTAGTAGATGGTCTGCAACAAAAAAAAAAAAAAAAGAGAGAAAACCTTGTTTTCAGCAAACAGAAATGGAATTATGTTGTCTTTTCTAGGGCAACAATTTTCTCGTTCACCCTGTATAGATAAATAGATAGTTTAGTTTTCTCCCTTTCTCCATGGTTGTTGGATTGGCTACGTGATAGAGGTTAAAAAAAAAAAATGAACTTCATGTAGATCGATAAAAAAATAAAAATATTTATCACAATATTGCATGCATGAGGGTCATTTCAAAAGTATTTTTTTTTACTCAAAAAGTTGAAGGGCTACAGAGACAAGAGTAGTACCATTAAAATAAGATACTCTTTATGCTCCAGAATTTATTTTTCTACATAGTCATCACCATTTTCAAGTAATTCAAAGACACATCTATGACAGGGGTTGTTTTATTAGTCTCACATCATCAATATCTGCAACAGAGAAATGAAACTTTTAGATCATGAATGCATCAATTCAGGCATCATAACAATGCAATTTGCCTGACTACATTACCAGAGTTACTTCACTAAAAATAAGACTCTTACACGATATCAAATCACCATTAAGATACAAAGTGTGTAACAACGCTGTGTTCTTACCATGCAAGCAGCCCTGGCTGCATGTTGAGAAGGATCCATTTCCAAAATCTTCTTATAATCCTCCAATGCCTCATCCAACTTATCTTCTTTTTCGTAGAGTTCAGCTCTTCTTATCAAAGCTTTCAGATAATTGGGATTTAATTCCAAAGCCGAACATGAATCTTCAATGGCTTTTTTGTTTTTGGACTGACAAGAATAAATAGAAATCATTAAAAAACATGAAAGTAAAAACAATTCGAAAGTAAAACTCAAGGATAATTTGACTAAAATATTTAAATTAAAATTTAACAAAGTTTATTTTTTACATTTTCATTTTAATTTGTAGATGATGTATCATTAAGTTGAAATCGAGTACATCTAGTTTGTTTCCCTGGGGCATTTTTTCTTAGTCATTTTAATCACACAAAATACTAAAATATACCATAGTTCATCTTTAATTTATTTGGCCCCTCTCACCTTATGTCTATTCAACCATCTAATATTTCTTAACATCTCTTTAAGCATTTAACAAGTGATTTTTATTCAGTGTTGGTATCTAATTTATACATGTGCCTGTACACACCGCAAACACATTTGTAAATTAGATGGCAAAATAATCTCCTCACTTAGTACTTTAATATAATTAAATATTCACACATCAACATACTTTAGTATTTGAATTATATTTAGAAATCTATGCAAGTCAAATAACAATGTTTTTGTTTTTTTAAATAAAGATATAAAGGCTTTTGACTATATTTTTATTAGACTTTTTGTGGACAGTAATCTGTTGAGATGTACAATGCCTCTGAATGTGTGCATCTGTTAAATGTACCTTCATGTTTTTTGAGATAATGAAATTTTACATATAATCTTGCGAGAAAGAAATGTACATTTTAATTTGGCTTTTATAAATTTCTAAAATTTAATCCAAATAACAATGTGTGAATATTTCATTATGTAGTTATTATGTACATAATATATATATAATCATGTAGTCATGTTTAACAGATGTAGACATTCTCAAAACCAACCGTTATCTACATCTGAATGAACTACTATCCACTACTATTTTTTTATATCTACAAGGGAAAAGATGCTACCCCCCCCAAAAAAAAAAATATGTCTATATTTGAAAAGGACTTATTTTGTGGCAAACACTCTAAGTTAAATAATTTATATATAAAAAAAAAAAAAAAAAAAAAAAAAAACAGTTTTTTGGCTTTCATAATTTTTTAAATTGTAACTTATTTTTAGCTATGCAAGAAGAATATTTTAACAGAAGTCATTGTTTACGAATGTTCAAATAAAACCAAAGTAGAATAGTGGTTGTTTATATAATAATAGTATAAAATTAATATGGCAAAAAAGTAAGCAATCCTTCTTTACAATAGACCTATTTAATCCAATTAAAATATGAAAAGAGTTGTGTTTGAGGGCTATGACAATGCAGCTTGTGGGCAAACACTGTGGCATGTAGTAAAAGAATGACAATATTGAAGGAATTTTAATAATTTTTAATTATAACATATTTATTTACCAACATAGTGTGTCATACAAGATGGTAGATGTGCAAGTTTCCAAAAATTTTCCCTCACAAACTGCATTATCATAAGCCTCAAAACAACTCCTTTCATATTATGCACAATGCTTCAAGCAAACTACAAAATTTTTCTTGATGTTTCTTTTTTTTTTTTGCATCACCAAAACCTTTGTTTATTTTTTTGAGTGAATGGTTTTATGGCATCATCCAACTTTAGAGTGCAAGAAAGGCAAGTTTAATTGAATTTCAAAAGGAAAGAATCCTTTAAATGTTCTTACCATTCTCATATAACAGGCAGCTCTGTTGGAAAACATGATGGATCTGTCTTTGGTAAAAACCAAAGGACAAGTTAACAAAGCTTTTGTATACAACGAAACTGCTTCTTGGAAGTTGGATTCTTTAAATTCTTTGTTGCCATTTTCTTTGAGAGTTTGTGCTTCTTCTTGGCGACTCTACAATCAGGATGAAGAAATTAGTTAAAAATTAATCAAATTCTTTCATTAAAATTTCTTCAAATTATGACAATTTTGAATAAAAATTCTTCATCCAGTCTGAAACACAAAGAGTGATTAAATAAAATTTATGTTAAACAGTAATTATAATTATTTTTGTTTTACATACTGGCATGAGTTAGACAGCATTTAGTAATTTGACCTCCAAACTAACATATCTTTGACAGGTCTTTATTTTCCCCTCTTCCTCTCAAGTCAATTCTTATCACTTGCTCCCGTTTTCATTGGCCTTCCCCTGTGAATTGACACCAGTATCTCAATCGTTCTACACCTATTAATCCAATAATTTTAATCCCTTGTTTCAATGTGGCCTCCACCATCAAAGTCTTTTGTTCTGAACACATTTCTCAGCATTGTTTGGATTTAAATCTTCCTCTGGGGTCATCAGATCTAAGACTGTGTTCAAGACTCACATTACACATTCATTGTATCATTATCATATCATTTCTCTTCATGCAACACATGTCCTCAACATTTATTGGCCAGGTTTCACTTCTATACATCACCACACCACATACATATACCAGATAAACTCTTCCCTTGGTCAATAGTCATAATATTTTGCTGATTAGTCATAGCAAAGGTTCCTTAAACTTATTCCATCAAATCCTAATTCTTGCAATCACACTAGCACCTGCTCCTTTCTGTGCTCCAATAGTATTATCATCTTAACAAAATTTCTGAACTATATAAATTTATATAATAACTAGCAAGGAAACCTAATGTTGCTTGGGATTGAATGATGATCAATAAGTGTTTTAACTTTTCTAATACTTTTATTGTCATTGGAATCGGTAAAATTGCCCAATCAAGTCAATTGATTGCCTGTTCTAGTTGGGACCCTCATGCGACACACTTGAAGGAAGCTTCACATGCCTCCCTGCAGTGACTTAGTCTACATTGAACTATAGAGAACCTACTGTTGATTTGAGAAAATAATTTTTGTATAATGGCTTGAATTAAGTTTAAAACACAAGAGTCAAGTATTATGACAATTGTGTTATAAACAAAAACATTCATTTTGAATGCATCCCTTATCAGAGAAGTTACTGTTGACTTCATATGCTGGGCCCTTCTGCTTGTACGGTTATAAAATTTATCAAATGGACTTGTGATATTAGGCTGTATAAGAGTGTTAACTTTTGTCAAAAATCACCTGTTCCTTCTTTAATCAGATTATCGATTACCGATACTTATTGGAGAAATTCCAATACAATACCTATCTAAGAACACTCCTAGAGACAAAATACATTTGTGTGAAATTTTTAAAAAAACCAGACCAGCTATTTTACAGTCTATAGCGAACGAACTCACACAAAGTGCCTTTTAAATTTTTGTTAATACATTTTGAAAAATTTTAGAATTTTGTTTTAATTTCTAGATATTACTCCTCAGTGATCTTATTTTCATGTTGATGGATAATCAAATTTCATATTTTGATAGAATTATTAGCAAACCTCAAATTCTTTTGTTATGCAGTAAATATAGATGATCTTCATTCAAGAAAAAGGGATCCACAAATAACATTTATATGCATTCAGTGTTCAAATAGGTTAATTTAACCAGAGTTACCTCCCTTGGACAAATCAAATATTTTAAATATATTAAAATTTGAATGAAAGCATAATGAACTCTGGCTAAATAGATTAATAATGGAGCAGTTGGCCTGAAATAAGATGTTTTAGTGATTTTTGAATATTTAAGTTAATCTTCTATTTTTTTTTTGAAGGGAAAGGTGCAATTTAAAATAAATCTTTCCTTTCAGTTTCAAATAATTTTGATTGTGTTTCACCATTTCGGAGAATTTCTTTTTTTTCTCATCAGTTTGTTAACAGAGCATCCTACCAGATGCCAAACATTCACCCACTAACTCAGATATTCAAACTGAGAGATCTTTTTAAAATTCTGACAGTCCCTTGAAGTGCAATTGTTTGAATCTCTGTCTTGCACTTGGTTCACCTGGTATATTTCCAAGATGTGCTCTCATATAGATATTCAAGTCGAGAAATTTTTCTTTTCTTTTATGTCCATAAACAATAAGTCCGAAGACGTTTAGTAGCGATTACACATGAAATGAAATTCCTCCAAATTTCGCACAATTTTGAAATCCATAAAAAAAATTTAAATATCAATTTATTGCCACTTCAAAATAGATTAACTTTTAGAAAACAAAACCATTTGAAAATGCATATTATATGGAATACCCATCCCACGACAAGATCATAATACTAAGACATCTTCGAACTTCTTAATCAGTGTTAGAGTAGAGACCCCTTGCCAATAGATACCTGCTACCTTTAACCAAGAACTCTCACCAATTCTTTCAACTTTCAATTTGACTAAACAAAGTTTCCTATATATATATTATTTCTTAATTAGAATTCATTTTTGAGATGAGCATTATATATATTAATTTATTTCGGACTATTATTCTCATCTTTATTAAGATAAATAAATAATAAAGATGAGAATAATAACTATTTGCAAAGAACTTTGCAGCTAATTCTACCCTATGCGACGAAGGCCATCAACTCCCCATATTTCCTCCTATAACACTGAACAAGCTAGGTAATATACAAATATCCGTGCATGAGGTCGCCAAGCTAATAAAAAACCTAGATTCCAGTAAAGCAACTGGCCCTGATGGCATCCCAATTATAGTGTTAAAAAAGCTTCAACCAGAACTTGCTCCCATACTTATGAAACTATTTAAGCGCTGCCTTAAGGAGAAGTGCTTTCCGACCCCCTGGAAGACCTCATCAGTTTGCCCTGTATTTAAGAATTCAGGTGATAAGTCATCTCCCTCTCAATACAGACCAATAAGTCTTCTCTGTGTTATGAGTAAGTTACTGGAATCAATATTAAATAGAGAAATAGTCAACCACCTCAGCAGAAACAACCTTCTTAGTGACACACAATATGGTTTCCGCTCTGCAAGATCTACCGCAGATGTGCTGACGGTTATATCCCACAGGATTAGTGAATCTCTTGACAAAGGCTCCCTTTCTAGGGCAATTGCTCTTGACATATCAAAGGCCTTTGACAAAGTATGGCATAAGGGTCTACTTCACAAGATTTCCAGCTACGGTATAACTGGAAATGTTTTCTCAATCATTAAATCATTTCTCTCCGATAGGCTCATAAGAGTAGTGGTGGATGGACAAAAATCGGAGGCCTGCAATATAAATGCTGGAGTCCCTCAGGGGTCAATCCTCGGCCCAACTCTCTTCCTGATCTACATCAATGACCTCCCTAAACACATACTTAAATCATTCATTGACATCTATGCTGATGACACGACCATCTACGGCAACACATCAAAGGCTGTAAATGACGAAGTTCTCTCGGATTCTCTCTCCTCTGATCTCGAGCGCGTGGTTCAGTGGGGGAAGATGTGGCTGGTTACCTTTAATGCATCTAAAACCAAACTCCTATCCTTACATCATCAACGCTCTGATCCCCATCTGGCATCAATTGTGATGGATGGCTCTGGTCTGGGTGAGGCCCCGTGTTTTGACAAGCTTCTGGGTTTGACCTTTACTCCTGATCTGAAATGGAACACGTACATCAAGTCTGTTGCCAAGGTCGCAGGAAAGATGGTGGGATCCTTCTACCGCTCCAGAAGATATCTCACTACTGATGCAATTCTCTATCTATATAAAAGCCAAGTACGGCCAAGGATGGAATACTGTTGCCATATCTGGGCAGGAGCTGCCAAAAACAGCCTATCATGCCTTGACAGAGTACAAAATAGACTTCGTGGTTTAGTGGGGGATGCCCTTTTCTCTACCCTGCAACCCCTCTCCCACAGAAGAGACCTTTGCGAGCCTATCCTTGTTTTATCGTTATTTTCATGGCAGGTGCTCGTCTGAACTCCAATCCGTGGTCCCCCCTCGCCAAACTTTCACGAAAAACACCCGTCTAGCTGAATCCACTGTGAAAAATTTCCCCCACTCTATATCTGTGCCTAAATCAAAACGCGGATTTCATGAGCAAAGCTTCTTTCTTAGAACTGCACGCCTGTGGAACTCTGTTCCGTCTGCCTGCTTCCCTCCGGACTACAACTTGGATGTCTTCAAGTCTAATGTTAACAAATTCCTAATGAACCGCCCCCCTAATTAAACACTTCATAAAATCTCCTCACTAACGTGATGTACTTGCAATAACCCTTATCCCTGAGTGGCTTCCGGGCCTTGATAAGTGGTGATCACTGTGTAAAAAAAAATTTAAAAAAAAAAAAAAAAAAAAAATAGTCTGAAATAAAAATAAAGTAACAAAGTTTCCTGTTCTGCACACACATCTCTATACTGCCCAGATTTTATTTTCCTTAAAAATCAGATTTAAGCCTGTTTTTAAAACACACATTAAAAATCCATCAGATCTCATTTTTCACCATGCAACACATATCCACAACCCTCCATACATTATCACATTGTATAGACATGCTTGATAGACTCTTTCTTTGGTCAAGAGCAATAACACTTTGCAAATGTTCTCAAAGCTTTCCCCATCCATGTCAAACTCTTACAATCAGATTAGCACCAGCTCCACTCTGTGATCCAATATTATCACCCAGGTAACAAAGTTTCCAGACAACCTCCAGAGTCTTGTCATCCAAATATACTTTCCCCACATCTGTGTACTCATCCATCTTTATTTCGTTACACATAAATGAGTTATCACCTCTCAACCTACTGGTACTTCCACTGCACTTCTTGTGTACCACAAAAAATTCAGTTGCATTCGACTCCCTGTTCACAAATTTTATACTTTACCAACATACTCTATTTTTTTTTTTTTTTTGCTGTTTCAGATTTGTATGTAACAAAATTGTTTTCCCTTTCATTATTTTCATGGCAGATGGTCTGACAAGCACCTGCCATGAAAATAATGATAGAGCAAAACCAGACTCACAAAGTTTCTTCTGTGAGAAAGAGGTTACAAGAAGGATAAAAGAGCATCACCTATCAGATTTTGAAGCCGATTTTGGACTATCAAGGTTCCAAGTGACTCCTCCACAGATGTGACAAAAGTACTCCATTTTAGGGCATATTTAGCTCTTATACAGGTAGAGAATACCGTCAGGAGTCAGATACCTTCTAGAGCGGTAGAATGATGCAACTATTTTCCCAACGATCTTGACAACTAACTTAATGTGAATCTTACATTTCAAGTGAGGATTGAAGGTCAGTTCCAGCAGCTTGTCGAAGCAGAGTGCTTCTTTGAGACTAGAGTCATTCATATCACCTGGGGCTAGATGGAAATCAGTGGTGAAAAAATAGAAGCTTGGTTTTGGATGCATTTGAATTAACCAGCCATTTTTTGCCCCACTGTACCACATGCTGAAGGTGGGAGGAGAAGAGACATAGAAAGATCTTTAAAGTACTGCCATAAATGGTAGTGTTGTCTGCGTATATGTCGACGAATGAAATTAGAATGTAGTTTGACAAAACTATATTTCTAAAATTATATAGAAATTAAAAGCAGTCCAGAAGTCCGTCTTATTTTTAGCAAGTCTATACAACAAATTCAATCGAATATAAAAAAACACAAAAAAAAATGGCGATGTACTCACCTTCTTCTCTTCCTCTGTTAACTGGGCCTCCATCTCTTTTCGTAGCTCTTCATCCACATTTGGTTCCCCTTCATCTGCTGAATGGTATTCATCATCTGTTGCTGCTGTTGCTTCCCCCTGCTTGTCAGGGTCAGCAGCATCTTTGAATGGGTTGTCATCATCATCACTACATGATTCGGTATCAATTTGTTTATCACAGATTTCAAAGTCATCATCATCATCCTCCTCTTCACTACAGTTATTGGAATGATCCTCTACTTTTGGAGTTTCTTCTTCAACGGACAAGGCAGACATCTTTGATTCCACACTGGTTAAATCAGCCTCCGCCATTTTACACAAATGATCCAAACTGTTTTGAGACTTGCTTTCTGACGTGTGGAAAATCTACCTCAGTTTTTACGGCAATTAAAATTACTTGACCATCTGAGAAAGAAAACAATAAATTTACAACTCGTGCAACAATATTACTGAAAAAAAAAAAAAAATTTTCTTTTCGCAAATGTTTTTTTTTTTTTTGCACTTAAATCACCAAAGAAAAAAAATAATTGATTCAATCAATACATAATTAAACATTTGACAAAATATGGATATCAGATTTAAATTTTAAAGTTCATGAAAATCTTTTCCAACCAGCAAATTTAAAAAGCCTATATTCAAAACATCAGGAAGTTTCATCTGTTGTCCAATGGGCTTGACATGCTCAAGGCATTTGCTCGAATAACAGAGATGAAGAGCCACTTGTACAGTGAATTCATGATCATCCCTGATGTGACACGTCATTAATAGATGAAGGATTTATTTGTAATTGTGTAAATGGGCATGTTCATCATATCTAAAGCACTCTCATGTTTAAGTGTCATGTGACACAGTATGTGAAAGAAGATACAAAAAAGTATATCAGAACAGATCATATACAAGTAGCAACATATACGTTAAGTACACCAGAAGGTCTACATACATACACATATATATCTATATATATAAAAATGTAAAGTTGGTTCGTTCTAAAGAAATAAAACCATGTTTATACGTTACCAATTTATTTGAAATTTTCAGACAACCCATTTTTAGAGTCGAGGTATGTTTTTATGTTATTAAAATAAATTTACCTAATTAAAATTAAAATATTAAATAAAATAAATATATTTATTTATCGTTTCTGCGAATCTGTTCGTTGATAAAACTGAACTTCCGGTTCGATTCATTTCACAGCCACGAATTGACGAAAGGTTTAATTTTCTGTTAACTCGATAAGTAAAAAAAAAAAAACAAAAAAAAAAACATATTTCATTTGTTTATCTTCCAAATTTTTTAATTTACACATCTTTTCTTTATTATATAAGGCCAAAAAAAAAAAAAGTTTGTTGCTTGCTTTTGAGTTGTTGTTTTTTTTTATATATAAGATTACTCATGCAGTGATCCGTGCTGAAATAATGTTATTATTTAAAAAGTCATTCTTAACATGGGGAGGTAAGGATGTTTTGTACCTATTCTGTACTTTAACCTTACAATTGAATAAATAAAAAAAATAAAAAACATATCGTAAAACGTTATTTAAACGTGGAAATATGATTTAAAAAATAGCGCGGCTCTCTGCATTAGCACCATTTTTATTTATTGTTGTTGTTTCACGAATTTTCGGCCAACTATTCCTCTGGCCTTCATGAAAAGAAGTCCTTTTATAAATGTTCAGTAACTTTTTCCTTTTATTATTCTTAAAGAGTAAAACTTTTCTTATTCATGAAAGGAGTTAAGCCTACGTAAATAAATAAATGTTTGTACACGTGACAAATTATCAATAAATGGTTTAGTTACTTTTTTAAAAAATGTTTGTAAAAGTGCGAAAGGCGACGTTACGTTGTTGTACAAACATTACTCCCATGCTTAATTTCTATACTTATAGGTTTTTGGAATTTTTTTTCACTGGATTATTATTGATTGGACACTAATTAAACAGATTATTAAAAAAAAAAAAAAATGTAAAAAAGAAATCATTATTTCGACGTTTGAAAGTGGTGCTCACTTTTAGTTACAACGTTCTGATAAATCAGTCACCCATTTTGTAAGCAATAAAAACGCGGTATATCAAAACCATAGAAAGTAAAAATAATGAGTCTCTACCGCATTTGTAAGTCAGAAATATATTTGTTTCTCAAAGAAAAAAAAATAGAGAGAACAGGACTTTTTTTTATTGTTTTCATGAAAATAAAGTTTCGAGATTTTTAATTATTTTTTTTTTTTACTTATTTAGTCAGTTTGTGGTTTTTTTTTTTTTTAAATTGTTTTTGTGAAAGGTGAGTTTTTTTTCATAACTTTTGTGAAAGGTGAGTTTTTTTTCATAACTTTTGTTTTGTTTCTTTTTAATTTTTTTAAAGTATTAAAAATTTTTTTAAAGTATTATAAATTTCACTAACATGCTGGAGAAATGTTTAATAATTTGGTATTTTTTTAGATTAGGTCCACCTCCACAATTTTCCTTTCAATGACGACATTTATAGGTTTCCGAGTATGCTGAACACGCAAATTGCATTGAAATTTTGCGGAAATAAATAGTTGCATTGTATTCTTCGGCGGCCATCTTTTTACGTGCACATGCGCCATAAACAAATACACACACGTAAAAAGATGGCCGCCAAAGATTACAATGCATAATACAACTTTTTATATCTTGATAACTACTTATTTCTGCAAAATTTCGATGCGATTTTCGTATTCAGCATAGTCGAAAACCATTTCAAATCGTCATTTAAAAGAAAATTGAGGAGGTGGACCTAATCTAAAAATTTACCAATAATTTTTAATCCCGTACGCCTCCCGATACATTGCTTCGTCAACATGCGACCATTTTATATCTCCCGAAGACACTTCTGTATTTAGAAAAAAAAAATAAATAAATAAATAAAAAGTGACCGATTTACCAGAACGTGGTAACTAAAAAGTGAGTATCCCTTTCAAATGTTGAAATGATTTTTTTTTTTCAATTTTTTTTCATAATCTGGTTAGTGTTCAATCAATAATAATCCAGTGAAAAAAATTTCAAAAAACCTATCAGTATAGAAACTCCACCACGTAAGTAAATAAATAAAAAATGTTATGTGCGCATGCATTAGCCTTGACTAGGGGGGTACTAAGGGAACGACCATTAAATAATTCTGCAGGTCGCCATGGAACTCAACGCCCAAGGAGTATCAAAATAGTTTTCATGATCTGAAGAAATTTTTTTTTCTGAAAAGTGGGTGATCACTTTTCCATCTAAATTTAACTCAAAATGAGCACCCACTTTCTGGCCACCTGAGGAAGGGGCATTTATTTTCGTGTTTATTAAAGGTTTTTTTTACAAGGCAGTTTGGTACGCGAATGCATATTTAACAGTTTTCGTTTATGCTCACGCATAGCATAAACAAAGGCTACGTCTGTGAAATGGAAAATAGTCCCAGAGTTCAGGGGTTAATACCATGCAAAAGAAATCAAACAAAAAGACTTTTAAGCCAAGAAACACACAGAAAGAAAAAAAAAATAGCATCCATTTTTTTTCTATCGAATTCATTTGCTGTTTTTATTGAAAACTATTTTCCCCCGGATTTTTGATATAATTTTCCATTAAGGGCTGTGCGTCTCACGTTCGTAAATAACGACATTTTTTTTGTAGATTTTGGTGTGCTAAAAACGAATCTGCAAACCGTTTCCGTCACAAAAAAATAGTTTTTATGATATGAAGAAATTACTTTTTCGAAAAAGTGGCGATCACTTTTCCATGTAAATTTAACTTAAAATGAGCACCCACTTTCTAGCCACCTGAGAGAGGGGGGATTTTTTCCCATGTTTATTGGCTAAACAGCTTTCGTTTATGCTTACGCATAGCGTAAACGAAGGCTACGGCTGTTAAATGGAAAATAGTCCCAGAGTTCAGGGGTTTATTACCATGCAAAAGAAATCAAACAAAAAACTTTTTAGCCAAGAAACAGAAAAATGCCCCTCTCTCAGGTGGCCAGAAAGTGGGTGCTCATTCTAAGTTAAATTTACATTGAAAAGTGATCACCCACTTTTCGAAAAAGTAATTTCATGAAAACTTTTTTTTGCTACGTAAACGGTTTGCAGATTCGTTTTTAGCACACCGAAATCTACAATAAAATATTTCGTTATATATGAACGTGAAACGGGCCTTAAAGTAAAATAATACCGGATTTTTTTGAGCAGATTTGCCGTTTAGTTGTACAAATATCCTCACACCAGGTAATCACTAAAAGGGATTTTTAAAAGTCGTCACCTGTATCAAGCAAAAGTTTAAAACCACCGATTATATGCCAGCCTACATCATGGTAACATATATTGAGTGAGTTCCTAACAGTATTTTTAGTTTAAACTCATTTTCCCAAAATTTCCCCAAACTTAACATGTTCGATACAGTCTGCCGCCATTTGTATTTTTCAGATATACCGATAAACATTGAATGTTTTTGAACCGATTATACATTACATAAAAACACTAAAATCTTATCCAGTTAGGTAGAACACTTACTTTTCTTGCCTTTGATAACATTTATTTGTTATATATTTATTTTTTGACAACTTCTTTGTATCTGTGTTTAGTAATATAAACCCTTTTCATTTAATGTAACGTTTAGTCGGCTCGAAAAACAGTGTTTATTGGTGTATTTGAAAGCTACAAATGGTGGTGGACACTGTTGATTACTTTAAGTTGGAGAAAGTGAGTTAAAACTAAAAAAACTATACAAAATACTGTCAGAAACCTATCCATTATGCCAGCCTATGTCATGGTAACATATGTTCGGTGAGTTTCAGACACTGTTTTGTATAGTTTTTAGTTTTCAACTTACTTTCCCAAACTTAACGTATTCAACAGAATTCGCGACCATTTCTGTTTTTTGAGCCAATTAAACATTTTACATTACATAAAAACACTAAACAATTATCCAATTAGGTAGAAACGTAAATTACCTTACCTTTGCTTTCATTTATTTGTTTTTGGACGACTTTTTCGAATCTGTGTATAGTAACCCCCCCTCCCCCCACCATCAACCAAATATTAATTACTAAATCACATTTTTTAAAACAACAAAAAAAAAAGCATTTCAACATTTTTGCTACGTTCGGCTTCATCCACTGATTGTTGGTCAAGTCCAAAACATGAATGATTGACAGAAACTCTCGAGGATCCAGATCAAATTCTGCAAGAGCACCATTTTTTTCAGTTTCGCCTTCTTTTTCACTTTTTGCAGTGGATTGCTGTACTAATATAAGAAACATGCATTTTCTTTTTTATTAAATTTTTCCATTACACCAAATTGAGCCACTGCAACGCGTGGCAGGGTACAGCTAGTATATATATAATATATATATATAGGTTAGCCTAATTAACCTGGAGCAAAAAAACTAGATCCCATATCCAGAACATTTTTTGTTCTTTTAAGGGAGGTAGTGTTTGATCAACACTGCTGGGAGTCATGATTTAATATACAGTTTTGTTTTTAAATCCTCGAAACTGTGTTTCATAGTAAACAATTGATGATCCCTGAAAACTTAAGAATATTGTGAATTCGAGAAAGCAAGTTTATTTAGTGATTGCAGGATATTAAATAACTTAATGAAACTAATTTTCCAATGAAGGACTAAAAAAATTTTATTATTTTTATATAGTTTTCAAGGTTAAAAAACTTCCAAGACTATAACAACAAGCCCCACTTACTCCCATGGTTCACTACAGATTGTGCAATTGCTATTGCACAAAGACAGCATGCATTCCACTGGTTTATACATCATAAGTCAAATAGAAATAGGTAAAAATTAATAAATGCTAGAAATTGTTGGAAGAGAGAAATACCACCAGCCAAAAGAAAGCATGCGGAAATAATCAGGGAATGCATAGAATCGCCAAAGATAGAAACTTGTGATTTCTGGAAAATCTATAATAGTGTAGTGAATAAAGGGCAATCACTAATTCCTCCACTATCCAACAACCAGAAGGTTGCATGCACGGCAATGAAGAAGGCGGAACTGCTTGGTCGGCGATTCACCTACAACTCTACCTTAAAGCCAACAAATAACTCTCCCCTAAATTTCCCTATGCAGACTGAAGCTATACTAGCTGATGTAAAAATCACCCCTTCTAATATCCGTGATATTATAAAAACATAGACACTTCCAAGACGTGTGGACCTGATCTCATCCCTGCTATACTAATCAAGAAATCCTCAGCTAAGCTAGCCCCTATACTTTCCAAGTTCTACAATAAATGCCTTGCTGAATCATGCTTCCCTAATAGCTGGAAGATGGTCACTGTGGTACCAGTGTACAAAAATTCTAGTGAAAGGACCGGTCTTCTCAATTACATCCCTATTAGTCTCCTCACCCTCTTCACTAAAATCTTTGAGAACTTAATTAATCAAGCACTAGTCCACCACTTTGCAAAATCTTCTCTTTGACAAACAGTATGGATTTAGGCAATGTTGTTCTATTGCAGATATTTTAAGTCATCTCTGAACGCATTTAACATGTACTGGATAAGACAGGCAAAGCCAGGGCTGTAGCCATTGATAAATCCAAGGCCTTTAACAAAGGATGGTATGAAGGACTGTTAATGAAAACTAAATTGTACGGTATAACTAGACGTATACTAAATATAATTAGATTCTCTTTAGACAATAAAACTGTCCAGGTTGTCATTGATCGACGTACATCCAAGCATCATAACATTAATGTAAGAGTGCCTCAGGGGTCAATCTTGGATCACTATTATTCCTGATATTCATAAACGATCTCCCTGATAATATTGTGTCCGAGATGGGTATATTTGCTGATGATACAACACACTATAATATGCATGAGAGAAGAACAGATGTACATAAATCTAAGACAATGACAGAATTGCTAGAAAATGACCTCCAGACCATAGTGGAATAGAGCCGCAAATGGATGGTAACATTTAATGCTAGTAAGACTAAGTTGCTCTTCTTTAACAATTACAAGATGCCTCTCCAACCGTCTACATTCATGACAAATAACACCCTACCTGAGAATTCTTCCTTCAAACTCCCTGGCCCAACATTTGTGGGAAATATGAACTGAAACACATACATTGAGGACACTGGTAAATCTGCTGCAGAGTGGGCTCCCTCTATCAAGCTAGAAAACTACTCATACCTGAGAGTATTCTGTACCTCTACAAGGCGACCATTTGCCCATGCATGGAGTATTGTTGCCACAAAAATATATATATATATATATATATATATATATATATATACATACACACACAATTTTGCTAATTTCAAACTTTAAAAGAATTTTGATTTATTTGGAAAAATAAAAGAGGTTTCTACATAACTCTTTGGATCAAGTGTCATCTATAATCTATTTTAATAAATGACATCATCCCTATGATATCATAAAGGATTTTCCTAGTGTCTTCAACCAAAAGAGTAATTAATACATGAGTCGAATCACGATGGTCTGCTTTTCAGCTGACTGCAACATGGTTGTCTTCAAGTCCAATGTAACCAATTTCTTGTTGAGCCGTTCTCTTGAATAGTCGAATTCTACCACTAACGATCACTAAGCCGTTGTCTCAATGACCACTTTACACTCATTAACCCTAATCCTCAAGTGGTAACTCCCTTGTAAAAAAATAAAAAAAATTGAATGACATCACGGAAGAAAAATGTATATTTAAAGACTTATGGACATCTATTGTTAAAGAAAGAAAGCTATCGTGTGTATTCTGAATGTTTCTTTGCAGCAAGTTATTTAAACTAATCTGACCTTGGATGAGTTGGTTTCCATTGTTTGCTTTGCTAACAATCGTTGCTTTATTGTCCATTCAAATTGGTAGGAGTATTCGTTCATAAGAATGGCTTCCCTATTGAATCAATTACGAGAAACGAATAGAAACAAACGTAAGGATACTTTTGTAGAAATATCAGTATATAAAAATAAACATTATCAACAGTGTTATCAGCGAGTTACATTCATTTCCATTCAAATTTGATGTTCACTTATGCATGAAGACCTTATGAGAAAGGCCTGAACTCATGCTTCCCTTATGTGCTAGGTAAAATAGCATTGTTAACAATAAGCACTCAAATTACAAACTTTTAAATAACTCAAACGAGTTGATCAAAAGTGATAAATAAAAACACAAGAATTCCTGCTTAAAAATGGGCTTTATCTATTACAGATTTTGATATTTGGAAGTACACAGTATACAAGGGAGAGATTTTATAAACTCTTAACATGTAGGTTTTACCAAAAATTTATTTCCTTATTATACTCATTATTAACTATTCATTTTCTTGATTGTAGTTGGTATCATACTGATTGTTTACTCTTTGGTAAATGTTTTATGCATTCTTAAATATTGTATTGCAAACTGAATGTGGTTTTCTGGAGAAGGGATGATTCTTTGAAGGCATCCAGAGTTTTCATATATTTTCATTCCTCACTGAATAAATTTTGGGTGTGATAGAAACTTTGATTTAATAATGCTATGGAGACTTCTTTCGTTTTTAAGTGCTCAATATTCTAGATGGAGCAAGTGTGTTTAAATAGTGTCGCCCAGGGTAAAAAAAACTTCTGTCCCTTTGTGGGTGTTACCCAAGAGCCTAATCCAAAGTGCTCAATATTCTGGATAGAGCAGGTAGTAACCTAAAAGCAAGTTTTATTTTTATTTTTTTCCTCTACTCTCATACAAAAATAAGGATTTCTTGTCTAAAAGGAGAACTTAGTTTTAGTAGTGTTCTAGCAGTCTCCTTAAGTGCTCAATATTCTAAATAGAACCATAATTCAACATGCTCAATATCCTGGAAATAGCAGGTAAAAATGAGTTATCTTTTTACTAAAAAAAATTTTTTTTAAATAAAAAAAATTTTTAATTTTTAAAAATGGGTTTTCTCATCTATAGGACGAAACTTGGTTTTCTCCTGTTTGGAATAAAAAAAAAATTTATAAGATTACATATTTTTGGTTACTGATATATATTAGTGTTGAGACGATTAATCAGAATTGGAACTTTTTGGAGTATTGAAATCGGTATCAGAAAATGTTGTGCCTATTTTTCGATGCCAAAAACAATTCTTCCAATTGTCTTTTTTATTTGCTTTTGTTTAAAACAAAATCTAACACTGCTGTTAGTAATGTTAAAATAATAAATATGCATTGATTTTAAATGACCAGTAAAACTAAAATATATCCCTCACAAGTGTATTTATATGTTCGGGACAATATCTGCAAATTTTTTTTTTTTTTTGGTAATCAGCAAAAAAAATAGCAACTTTACAAGTAAATATTATTTAGAGATTTACAAAGAATCAGAAAAAATATTGAAATCGTCCCATCACTAATATATATATATATATATATATATATATATATATATATATATATATATAAAAACTTTTTTAGACTGTTGTTTCTATAAACATTATGTATTTTCTTGGACAGGCATGAAAAATGTTTTGCTATCCTGAGGAAAGTAAAGATAATATTGCTGTTGATAGCATTAAATCTGCATATATTGAGGAACATCCTCATGCTATTCCTCCACAAGAACAAATTCACACAGAACATGAGGAAGCTGAAAAACGAAATACTAACATCACACCTACTACAAAAATCGGCAAAAAAGTCCACTGGCCAAAACATTTTTAGGAGTACATATTAAAAATATATATATATATCTTTCATATTTGGGGGGGGGTAGTAGGGGGCATCAAAACAACAGTAGGCAGTTTGGATGGAAAGAGATCTAAAAAAAAAAAAAAAAAAAAAAAAGGGGTAGTAGGCAGGTAGGCTTGAACCCATAATGATGGTGGGGAAAAAAAAAGTAACATCTTAGCCAATGTCTCCATTGCGTAACTGGAAGTTGAGAATGTTGAAATGAAGCATAGTCAATCCAATGGTGACTTGCTAAAATGTTGGCAAAAAAAGCGATCTCCTCCTTGTACAAAACTGCCCAGTTGAAAGTGAAGGAATGAATGTTTTGGGCCAATTTTTCGATATTTGTCGAAAGTTTTTTTCGAGACATACACACACACACTTGCCCATATATATATATATATATATATATATATATATATATATATATATATATATATATTGGACCCAATGTATAATAATGATTTAAAAAAAAAAAAAAAAAAAAAACAACTTGTGCACCACCACTGAGAATCAATACCAATATGTTTAGCTTACGGTTTACTTTTTCCTTTGACATTAATGCTTGAGCTATAAAGACAAGTTTGGTGCAAGGTTAAAAATTAGAACATTAACCTATAGCTATTACATTACGCATGCATATTCATAATGCATTTGACCTTCACCTGGTAAATTTTATTTTTTTCATTTTCACACTTTTGCACCGATTTTCCCAAGTTAAAACCCATATATAAAGTTTTACATGGGTTCAAATACTCTATATATTAAATTTCATGCCTGTAGACCAAAAACTGACAGAGGAGTTTGGTAGGCAAATTTTTTTTAAACAAATATATATACACATACATAAATATATATAGAAAGAGGTTTGTGTTTATTATAATTTTTTTATGCAAATATTACGCAAGTATAAATGATGTAGAATATCTGCGTGAATATAATTACACATAATAGTTAACTAAAGATTATCATCCAATGAGAAAACCGAAGCAACTAATAGTGAATTAATTAAAATGAATGTTTAAAAGAATATGCAAATTAGCAAGATCTTTTGCAGATGAATGCAATTCCATGACGCATATATAACAAAGTTGTATTTTCTTTTTACATAAATAGAAAAAAATGTTTTTAATATGAATATCAATACAAAAAAAAAAAATTATAGGAATAAAGATAAAGTTAGGAGAAGAAGAACATGTTGAGTAATCAAACCATTTCCTATTCTTCTATTGTATTCATGTATTGACATGAACTACTCTTCTTAAATGGTTCATGTAATTATTTTTGTAAGAAAAACAAGAAAGTTGACAGAACTCCTATTTCTCCTTTTTTACTTTTGAGTTTAAAACAATTCTCAAGCCTCCAAAAGTGCCAGCCTCAATTCCACCATCTTTTTGTTGTTTAAATTTAAACGCTCAGCACTACTTGCGTTTCAAATTTACTAAACACTTTAAAGTTAAAGCTTCAAAAACTTATTTAGGTAGGTAGAAGAGTAACGTATCTTGCCTTCACTCATTTATTGACCACCTTTTCGGTTTGTTATCTATAATAAAACACCCCATCGCAAATAGTTTGTTTACTACATCATGTGAACTAGAACAGGACGTTCCAACACCACTCCTTGAAAGCTCTTAATAGCTAACCTTATTTTTAGTACAGTTTTTTTAATATCTAAAACCTGTTATTAGAGGAGTTTTATTTTAATGATAGGCAAAATCATGCAAAAGCTGTGGCTAGATTATACTCAGCTGCATTCGATTATATATTTTTATCTAAAAGAAATGACCTGAAAAAAGTGTATCTTGGAGTTGGAAGTGATCATGGGGAGATAACTCTAAATATAATAAAAAAAATAAACTTTTTACTTCAGTTAGCACTCAGAAATCAAGAAGCCCCTTTCTGGGATTAAACTACTATACGAAAAACATAAATATCCAAGTGTTCAATTAAGATTTTCCTCTATATTTCAAACATTGAGCCGTGAAAAGACTAATTTTTCTCTCCACAATTGACCACTTAACTATGTGGTAGTTCATCTTTATTGTGATCTTTTCTTGGAATTGTTAGATTCCAAGAATTCACTTTGTTTGTTAAACTATCCGGCTAAATATTGCTACTTGAGGCAACATCATTAGGAGAAGGTGCACTATTTGTCGTATGAGCCAGTGAATACTCATGTTGACGGGGATCTTATTTGGGCTTTGAATACTATGTTACTTTGAATATTTTTGGTCAAGATTTAATTCTATACAAACATCCTCAATTAGGTGACAGACCGTATGATTTGTCAGAGATGCAGGACACAAAAGTTTTCAAAAGTGGTGTATTTTAAATAGTAAATCATCATTTCTGCCACAATTGTCCGGGAGTTTATTTTTTTTACCTAAATCGTTTCATTTTTTTTTTTTTTTAAACTATGTCATTTGTTTTCCTTATCGAATTATTTTTTTAGTAAATTTTTACTTTAACTGCAACTAAACATCCATCTTTAAATTGACGACTTTCACAGGTTTTCGGGTCTGCTGAAAACGAATATCACATTCAAATTTGGGGCAGACAAGTAATTTTCTGGGTATTATGACATTATTTTCCCATTAACGAATTTCAGTGGCTGTCACCATTCTTAACATGGAGGGGGGGGGTGTTCACACATGTGCATTAGTACTTGTTCAGTTGGAAAAAGCATGGCTGCCAGTGAAAACAATGGATTACATTGGATAATCAAGGTTTGCCATAAATTTAAATGTGATATTCGTTTTCAGCATACCCCAAAAACCTAAAAAAAAGTAAATTTAATAGTGAATCTTGAGTTGCAATTAAAGTAAAAAAAAAATACCATTTTTTTAACAGGATTTTTATGGTTAAATTGACTCATTATGGTATCGTTTGGTTATCAAATCAATTTATCCAAATTTTTAAGTTAAAGTGTTAAGGCAAAATGTTAATCTCTATTTATACAATAATTATTATATGTAAATATCTTGCAAAACATCCAATCTTATATATATATATATGAGGATTTCCTAAGAATCTTAAAACTAGTTTAAAATGCTTTTCTATCCAACAGTTTAAATGCTTCCAAATTTCTTTCAATTAATTCCTGTTTTTATGTTATTTCTATAACAGAGAATCCACATCAACTGAAATGTTTCCAGTTGCAAATTGCAGAACAGACTAAAAGCAGCTGAGCCATCGTCAGTCAATTAGTACCAATATTAAATGAACACTTCTAGCAGTTTTTTTTTTTTCTGATTTAAAGTAAGGAATCAATTACACTTAATCCTCACTTTCATGTTAAGTATAGATTTAATAAACGTTCTTTAAACCAATTCAAGAACCAACATTCTTTTTATTTGATGCTTGTGAAATATGATAGATTTTGAAACAAACGCATTTCAGGTGAAAACATTACTACGTACTTACATGTCACATTATAGTATACATCCCAAAAATTACTAAACATGATCCAGCAGAAAAATAATTAAAAATAAAAATACAATTTATTGAATTATTTTTATGATAGGTACTAAAGTAATAAAATTAAAGAGTTCTTAAAATCTCATTTGTAAAAAGTTGACTTATCTCCCTTACTTTCTTTGAAATAAAAAAGAAATCTCTGATTACAAGTTGATTTTTTCTTTTTAGATAATTGTTATTTTATCAACATGCATGGAAATAGCTATGTAAAAGATGCTTAAAACCGTTTGAATCATGCAAATACCATCAGCAGTTCAAAAGTTATGAGAATTTTCAGTGCCAAAAATTAGGCTTTTCCGTGGACATTTTTCTTTAGAAAAAGTGGGCTAAATTACGGACCGCAACATTTCAAGAAATTTAGTAATTTCACCACCATTTATTTATTTTTCAAGCTATTCTCATGAAACTTGGTACTCTTATGTGAAATTGTGTGCTCTTTCTGATTATGCAGTCAAATCTGATGTATCTCTTTACCATAAGCCATGAATTATAAATTCAGATGTACAAATTTCATTTTTTTTTAAACTGGCGCATGGTATCATACAGTGGGTGTCTATTTATGAACAAAACTAAGTATTATAGTAGTATTTAAATATAGCTTTAATGAGAATAGGCATTTTCCTGCCTCCTCACCAAAGGAGAGCTTAAGTTTGGGTGTATACATTGAACACTTAAAGAGCATTTATGGCCGGTATTTACTACTTCTCTCAAAGAAAAAAAAAATTGAGTAGATATAAATTAATTTCAAAAATAAATCAAAGAAAATTTTTCATATATTTTGGATTTCTGTAAAAGATGGAAATTGCCATAGTCGATCAGAACTTATGCATTTTGTTACCAGTCGAAATTTTCAATTTTGTAAATCCTCTCTATCTGGCCCAAAATATACCCCTATTTTCTGAGATGCAATCATAAATCGTACTCTACATGAATCCTCGATGTAACTTTCACAGTACCAGGATACCAGGAATCCTGATAAGCAACAACTATATATTCACCAGTTGATGGTAATTTTTGCCATTTCTATTGTTGTTTTACTAAAAATTCAATTATGTAAACAAAGAAATAAAACGGTAATTTTTTTTACCTTGTTTCCACCATAACATTTAAAATGATTACTTTTATTGGTTTTAGGGTATGCTGAAAACGAATATCACATTTAAATTTTCTGTATATAAGTAGTTTTCCGGATATTAAGCAATGTCATTTCTTATGTTATTGCTGGTAGCCATGTTGGTACATGCAAACATGCAAACGCAACCCCGAGAAACTATGCGCAAGCACACAAACGCAACCCTGAGAAACTATGCACAAACGCGCATACCAAGATGGCCACCAGCAATAACATAAGAAATGACATTGCTTAATATCCGGAAAGCTACTTATTTGCGGAAAATTTAAAGGCGATATTCGTTTTCAGCATACTCGAAAACCTTAAAGGTAGTCATTTTAAAGAAAAATGCTAAGGTGGAAACAAGGTAAAAATTTAGAAAATGCATCACAATGAAATTCTTTATCGAACCGCCTAATTATCATTATTATTATTATTATTATCATTATTTAGATATCTTCAGTTAAAAAAAAAACAGGTTTGTTTTACAGATTCGAAAAAATGGTCTTGACAATGAGTTAAAAATAAATTCAAGTTTCACGATATCTTTTTTATTTAATTATTAGGTGAAAGTACAGAATGGTTAACAAAACACCCTTCCTTCCCCATGTTAAGAATGGGTTTCTAAATAATAACATTATTTTAGCATGGTAGCATAAGTGCACAAGTACCTTTTATTTGTTACTAGCGGGGGTACCCGGCGTTGCCCGGGTGTTTAGAGGTGTGTGTTTGGGGGGGGGTATATAAAAATTAAAAAATAGGCGAAGTAATAACCCTGTTTAGATACAGTGATGATCATATTTATTGGCACGGTAAAATAAAAGTTAAATTTTGTCTAATAAATTCTAAAAAAGGGATTAAATTAAAGAAAATAACAAAGTATATTATGCATTTTTAACTGGCCTTTCCGATGCAGCAATCGGATTTTAGAAAAAATAAATAACAAAAGAACAACAAACATAATTGCAAAAAACCCTTGTTCAAAATTATTGGCACGATTTATTTAATAATCAATTGTATAGCCTTTGGCCTTGATTACCTTCCTCAGTCGCTTTTCATAGTTTACAACCAAGTTGTTGCACTCTTCAGTAGTAATTTTAGCCCACTCTTCCTGAAAATAATCCTCCAATTGAATAAGATTCTTAGGCTTCCTTTGCATTACCCTCAATTTTAATGTTCTCCATAAATTTTCAATTGGATTAAGGTCTGGGCTTTGTGATGGCCACTCCAAAACATTAATATGATTGTCCTCAAGCCATTTCTTAGTCAGTTTAGCCGAATGCTTTGGGTCATTATCTTGCATGAACCACCAACGACGACCAAGTGAGAGCTCTTTAGCAGAGTCTTTCAGGTTTTCATCCAATATTTTAACATAATCTTCCTTTTTTATGCTACCTGTGACCTTAACAAGTCGCCCTGGTCCAGAGGCAGCAAAGGATTCCCAAAACATCAAACTGCCTCCACCGTGCTTCACTGTGGGTTCTTAGGCAGGAAAGCTTCGCCAGATTTTCTGTAAATATAAGACACTTTATTATGGCCAAATAACTCTATTTTCGTTTCGTCAGTCCATAGAACACGTTTCCAGAATGCAACATCTTTATCAATATGACGTTTTGCAAAGGCTAGCCTTGCTTTCAGGTGCATAGGCTTCAATAAGGGAGTCTTTCTCGGACGACATGCTTTTAAACCAGCTCTCTTCAAAACTCTACCAACTGTATGTCGAGATACATTCACTCCAGAGGTGCTCTGTTCATCAACAATCTCCCCAACAGAGATCCTTGGGTTTTGTTTTACTTGTCGAACAATTTTCCGTTCATCTCTTGGGGAAAGAATCCTTTTTCTCCCTCTACCCTCTAAACTCATAACGTGGCCTTGCGATTTGAACTTGTTTATTATGGCTCTAACAGTGGATTTGGGAAGGTTTAGCTTCTTTGAAATCTTATCATAGCCCTCCCCATTGGTATGGCATGCTACAACAAGCTTCCTGACGTCTTCGCAGTGTTCCTTAGTTTTAACCATGGCGATTGAAAATTATAATTTAGTCACTTATAATAGTTTAAATAAATCGCTATCTAAAAATTATCTGAAAAAAATTATTCACTGAATTAGCGTTAAACAAGCATAATATGGCTATAAAAAAGTTCAGAAAGCACGTAAACCGGAAATTGATTGATATTATACTGATACTAAAAGAAAAACAAAGCCGTGCCAATAATTTTGAACAAGGGTTTTTTGCAATTATGTTTGTTGTTCCTTTGTTATTTATTTTTTCTAAAATCCGATTGCTGCATCGGAAAGGCCAGTTAAAAATACATAATATACTTTGTTATTTTCTTTAATTTAATCCCTTTTTTAGAATTTATTAGACAAAATTTAACTTTTATTTTACCGTGCCAATAAATATGATCATCACTGTATATATAAAAAATAAACAATGTTAAAACTTCTAAAAAAAATCAAAAAAAAAAAAAAAACATGATGCAAACGAACAATATTAAAATTTCTTAAGATCAGAAAAACAAAGAAGAAAATGCGAACGTGATGGAAAAAAAAAAAAAAAAAAAAAAAACGAACATGATGCAAAACGAACGATGTTAAAACTTCTTCAAAAATCTGAAAAAAAAAAAAAAAAAAAAAAAATGAAACGAAAAATTGCATAAATAACCGTTTCAATATAGTATTGTTTGGAAATCAAATTTGAAAAACTTGAAAATAATTTTTTTAAATTGACAAACTCAGAATAAAAAAATGACTAGTCTAGTAAGACGAAAGCAGAAAAAAGTTTTCTATTTTTAAGAGAATACTTTAGTCAGCTCAGCGCATTATGTTAGCATTCGCGCTTAGAAAGCCGTTTTTCTGTTTATTTCTTTAAAAGATAACATTTTAAAGAAATTTCTGCACAATTAATAATTATCAAATATTTACATATTATACATGAAAATAATTCTGAAACTATTATCTATATGAAAATTGATGATATATGCCAATTTATTTATCAATTTTGAAATATTCTTCGTCAACTTTGCTTCCTGTGGTCGTAAAAATAAAAAATCAAACACCAACAGAGATGGACTTCTTGGTTTATATAACCTGTAAAATTTCAGCCACATCCAATCAAATTTAACCCCACGCATATGTATCCAAACGTAATGTATAAAATGTAAACATTGAAAAAACAGTTTCCCTTTTGGCTGCCATCATTTTTTACCGTTTTTTTTCATTTTTAACTTGGAGCATAAAAACATTGAACGCATAAAATAAATTAACATCATTGGAATGCTTATTTTATTCTCTTTCCATCAATTTAATTCTTTTAAAAATCGACCAACAAATAAAAAAGTTATGACTTGTTGTGAAGCACATTAGGTATGTAATATTGCCGATGTCCACGAAAATGCATCATACACAATGCTAAATCTCTACAATTTTTTTTTCCAAACGACATATCTAGTACATTTTCTACTCAATCATTTTCCATAATTTTTAGAATTTATACTAATTTTGACATCACACGTCACTATATAATAGTGTTTTTAGTGCTTATATAGAATTACACTTGTTCAGGATACGGACAACTCACAAGAGTAGACAACTCAAATTGACTATCTTTTTTTTTTTTTAACCTTTCCAGAAGTAAGAGATTATCAATGGTTACTTAAAATAATTGCTAAAAACAATAAAATTTGATTTTTGAAAAAAAAAACAAATAGTTGATCAATTTATGTGATTTTTGGAATACTAACATCTTTATTCTGTGACAAGTGTATACAAAAAAAAATGTTTTTTTTATTTTTAAAGAAATGTAATTTTAAATATGCACCAAAGGCAATATCATATGTTGAAATTAGCGTAAATTCTAAAAATTACGAAAAATTATCCAGTAGATTTGCTGGATCTGTTTTTCAGAAAAAAAAATCATAAAGACTAATAGTTTACTTTTTTTTATTTGAAATGCGTTTGTTTCAAATTCATTATTCTTACTGCAGCACCTTTTATGCCAAAGTGTAAGTTTATCGCAAGAAAAAAAATTTTGTGCAGGCATTAAATTTTTTCAATATTATTATTATATGAGAAATCTTTTTAAGTTAAAATCTATTAAGAATTACACATTTTGTATTGAGAAATACACACTTTAAATATGCAAACATCAGGTTATGAATAATAAGTTATCTTGTCATCCAAAATGGCAGTCCCTTTTGGGCCATATTGAATAATTTTACTTAAGATTTGCATGTCATGCTATGTCAATACCATCAGCAATGGGAAAGCTGTATTTTTTTAGGTGTTCTCTTGAGGGTAGAACCCTTCAACTTATTGACCACCTTTCAGTCACTAAGACAGCTATCCAGTAGCTCTAAAATTATTGAAGGAACAATACTTGGATGAGGAAGAGATACGTGGTGAAATAATCCAAGGTATATTAGATTTTCACTTGGAGAATCCAAAAGATTTGGTGGGGTTAAAGACCTTTATGATGAAAACAAGACCTTTATGATGAAAACACAGCCAGATGTATGGGAACTTATCATCATACAACTGTGATTTATACGAGGTGCAATAATTTCTCGGGTATTGTTTGCAAAATTACCATCCAACATAAAGAATGAACTGATCAGGATTTCTGGAAAGACCTACCCAATATTGTCAGTAATCCTATTGAAGACACCAGAAATTATTAAGCGGTTTTTGATTGTTAGGAAACCTAAACAGCACCCAGTAGCTAAGCTAAGGCACCCACCAAGACTTAGGAAAGAAAATGATGAATCACATTCCTTTCTGAAGGCCTTCAATGTCAAAGTGGAATTAAAACCACAAAAATGTGAGTTTTGTAAGAAACATGAACAGTCCTCGGAAGGTTGTCCCTACTACACCTCCCATGAAGCCTGGATTACAAGGTGCAAGGAACTTTGGCTGTGCTTTAGATGCCTAAAAAATCATGTAGGGGAGCAATGTGCCGTTTGAGAACAGCTAGAAATAGTAGCTGTAGCAGCTGCACTGTTAAGGGCCATGTGACAGCAATGTGCCTAGACAAGAGAGGTAAAGTGCGTGTGGAAACCTGTTTTTTTTTTGGGAGAGCCATTCATTTTAATTGATGCCAGATGGCGATCAGAACGTTGATGATGTAAAGATAGAAGCTTGGTTTTAGATGCATTAAAAGTAACCAGCCACTCCTTTCCCCATTGTACAACGTGATCAAGATCAGAGGAGAGAGAATTGGAGAGAACTTGGTCGTTTACTATCTTAGATGTGCTACCGTAGATGGTAGTGTCATCAGCAAAAATGTCTACAAATGATGTAAGGATGTGATTTGGAAGATCATTAATGTAGATCAGGAAAAGAGTTGGGCCCAGGATGGACCCCTGAGGAACTCCAGCATTAATACTGTGAGCTTCTGATTTTTGCCCATCAACTACTACTCTTATGAACCTATCAGAGAGAAATGATTTAATAATTGAGAAGACATTTCCCGTAATACCAGCTGGAGATCTTGTGAAGTAAACCTTTATGCCATACCCTATCAAAGGCCTTTGATATGTCAAGAGCAATTGCCCTAGAAAGGTTGCCTCTGTCGAGAGATTTGCTAATCCTATGAGATATAACTGTAAGCACATCTGCTGTAGATCTAGCAGAACGGAAACCATATTGTGTGTCACTAAGATGGTTATTTTTGCTGAGATGGTTGATTACTTCTCTATTTAACACAGATTCCAGCAACTTACTCATGACGCACAGGAGACTTATCGGTCTGTACTGAGAGGGGGATGAACGATCACCTGAATTCTTAAATACAGGGCATACTGATGAGATTTTCCAGGGTTATGGGAAGCAATTTTCCTTAAGACAACGTTTAAACAGTTTTGTAAGTATGGGCACTAGTTCAGGTTGAAGTTTTTTTGAGTACTATAATTGGAATACCATAAGGGCTGGTTGCTTTACTGGAGTAAAGGTTTTTGATTAGCTTGGCAACATCACGTACAGATTACACACAAATGATTACAGTTACGGTTTCAGGTCTCCAGTAATCAGCATAGTGGTAGGAAAGGGAAATAGCCAGTTGGAAATAAATTGTCTCCTGGACACCGGAAGCCAAAGGACCTACTTGGATACCTCTGTTTTAGAAAGACTGAATTGCCTTTCTACAGCAAAAGAAAGTAGGTTGGAAGTGAAAACCTTTTTGGGCTCAGAAACAAGACCTTTTAAAGAGGCCTCTGTGGAATTAAGATTTATCCCTGCGAAAGTTCACACTCTTCAAATTCTTTCCAGTGAATTAAGTCTTTCACATGAGTACTGGAGCTTCCGCAGATAGTTAAAAACCTGAAACGACATCGATTGGCGACCAAGTACAATTCCAGGGACAGTTATATTAAAATTGAGGAGCTATTGGGAATCGACGCCATTCAATTTATAGAACTGTTTCAAATCGTCCCCTGCATGTATGGAGCCGCTTTTTTCACTCCGAGATGACTTGTACCCTTTGGTAACAGCCTTTGCTTCATGTATGAGAATCAACTAAAAACAAGACACAAAGTAAAGAGAGGGGCAAAAATTAATTATACTTCCTTGTTGGCAAAAATACTGCCACTTTCAGAGTACAAAATTAATTTTGTGCTGAACCCAGAAGAGAAATACCTAGACCCCTTAAAAGGTTGGTTTGAGGAAGGAACCGTCCAGAGAGGACTAGAAAGAATGTTTAGTATGGAGTCACTGGGATTACTCATCACACAGGAATTCTCCACCATGGATGAGAAGAAAGTACAGGAGTTTAGGAACACTATATTCTACAGAGATGACCGATACCATGTACAACTGCCATGGTATGAAGACAAAGTGAAGTCTGCACCTTCTAACCACAATGCCGCTCTTAGAATATTAGAAAGAGTAGTTAAAGACCTGGAGAAGAAAGATCTTTATGATCAATACTTGAATGTCTTTAGACAACAGGAAGATGAAGGAATTATAGAGGAAATAACGGTGACTCCAGAAAACTTTCAAAATTACATATGGATTCTGCACAGACCGGTACTCAAACTGGCTGATCAGACAACCACGAAGGTGAGACCTGTATTCAATTGTTCCTACAAGGGGGCAAATTCTATATCTCTGAATGAGGTGGCCTATCCAGGAGTCAACCTAATGGGAGACATGCTAGAACTGTTGATTCGCTTTAAGGCCAACAAATATGTGTTATTGCCCGACATAAGGAAAGCATTCCTTATGATTCGTCTAGAACTGGAAAAGGACCGCAATCGTTTGTTTCTTTTTAAAGAAAGGCGACAACTCGCATTGTTACAGATACTCTACCATCTTATTCAGTTTCAATGCAAATTAAAATTATGTTTTTAAATATCATGCAGAAAAATTTCCTTCAGATGAATGTTCGCAGGTACTCAGGTCGAACTTTTATGTGGACAATTTGGTGAAAACAAGAAATGACGTAATTACTCTACGTTATACACAACGGTGAAGGAGCAACTGCAAGAGGGTAACTTTGAGATACAATCTTGCAACTCCAAAAAAAAAAAGATGGCAGCAGATGGAACTCTGTCAGGGTTTGATTCTGGTGTGGAGAAAGTTTTAGGGTATTTGTACAGGCCCCAACATGATACTATGAAGGTCTGTTCACACCAATGCGATGTAACCACCACACCAACAAAAAGGAAAATGCTGTTTGAAGCTTCCAAAATGTTTGACCCCTTGTCCCTCTACCTTCCAGTAACAGTGAGGAGCAGAATGCTGATAGAACTTTGGAGGCAAAAGTTGGATTGGGATGATGAAGTTCCAGGAGTGAAAAAGAACATGAAAAGCTCTGGCAAAGGACTTAACGGAATTGGGCTTTATATCATTTCCAAGGAGAGTCCTAGATGAAAATAAGCCAATAAAATTGTTCCTATTTTTTGATGCCTCCAAAATTGCATACGGTTTTTCAGCATATGCCGTACAAGATGGACAGTCTGCACTGCTAAAGCAAAAGTAGCACACTTACAAGGTAAATCTCTCCC
Source organism: Euprymna scolopes (assembly GCF_053919585.1). Taxonomy (NCBI): domain Eukaryota; kingdom Metazoa; phylum Mollusca; class Cephalopoda; order Sepiida; family Sepiolidae; genus Euprymna; species Euprymna scolopes. The sequence continues at coordinate 68,043,124 of NC_136489.1, read as the reverse complement.
CACTTTGGAGCTTTTGTCAGTATTCCTGGCATTGAAATGTTTTTCTGTTATAAAGGAAGCCTGAAAGAACTCCCTGATAGAAAAGGTATATGTTCTAACGGACGCTCAAGTGATATTGGCTTGGATACTGACCAAATCGATAACCACAAAAAACATCTTTGCATGCAACAGGCTGCAAGATATAACACAAATGTCTGCAACAATCAGGTCAGAGATGAAGTTGAAGTGGAGTTTCCAATATGTGTCAACTAAGGAGAACCCAGCCGACTACATCAAAAGAGGATTAACCTTTAAAAAAATTTAAGGAAAACCTGTCCTATTGGTATGAAGGCTCTGCGTGGATAAAGCAAGAGATTTAATGGAACAGGATCAAGTTAGGTTGCCTCTCGGAAGAACAAAAGGAATGCATACATCCTGCAATAAATTTGTTTATGAGAAATAAAAACGAAAGTCCTCCTATAGTCTCTGTCGGAAGATTCTCCAACATCAACAAATTAATTAATGTAACAACTTTGGTTTTTAAGTTTGTCAACAAAACATTGAAGAGGAGTGAAGACAATTGCCTTCTGGCAAAAAATTATTTGATAAAATTAATGCAAAAGGGAATCTTTTGCCTCAGAGTTAGATTTTTTGTTGGATCCTGAAGGTAAAAGTCAACCAAAACTATTGAAAAACCTAAACTTATTCTTAGATCCCGCCAATATCATTCATTCAAGGGGAAGGATAGGTGGGTCAGCATGGCATTCGTAGAAGGTGCAGAATCCAATTCTTTTGGGTAAAAGACACCATTTAACAGATTTGATTATAAAGGAGAATCATCAGAGAAACCAACATTTGGGTTTGGCAACAACCTTAAATGAAATAAGGTTACAGGGGTATTGGATACCAGAAGCTGTAAAAAAAATTGTGAGTACTTGTGCCAAGTGCAAAAGATACAATGCTACTGCCTTCTCCACACCAAATGCAACAGACCTTCCTAGCTCTAGATTAAATTTAGTAAGACCATATCTCCATACTGGTGTAGATTACATCAGTCACATCTAAGTGAGAAGTGAAGGACTATAAAATGTATATCCTCATCTTTACCTGCATGTCTATCAAGCTGTTCACATAGAACTAGTTCCAGATATGAGTGTATCTTCATTCTTACAGGCCCTTGTTCGTTTCACAAATGCGAATGGAATCCCCTCTCGCCTCTACTCGGAAAATGCAAGGACTTTTGTTTCTGCAGCCAAAATAATTGATAAGGAGTTGATCACTGACAAGTTCAGGTAGAAGCTTGGTTCTTACATTGTACCATTCCACTTTATTCAGCTTGGCATACAGGTACTTGGGAAAGGACAATCAAAAGTTAAATCCTGTCTATACAAAACTATAGGAAGGGGAAAGGTTGACTATTTTCGTCTATTAACCAGGTTATCTAATATCCAGCGTGCCATTAACAGTCGTCCTCTGACTTATAGAAGCTCTAATGAGATGGATTGCCTAACTCACAACTCTCATGAATCTAAATGTGGGTCAAGGTTTAATAATAAGGTTGGACAATGAAGAACTGGGACTAACGGAGGCACTTAGCAGGATCGATTTAAAGAAGGCGCTCCATCTTCGAAGAAAATTTAGAAAAATTTAGAAAGATGTGGCACGAAGATTCCCTGTTGAGCCTTAGAGAAAGAACTCTGGAGTTATCTGACCCTTCCTTTAATAATGTCATCAAAAAGGGGCGATAGTGTTAATTAAGGACCTCCTTAAAACTAGACCATTTTGGTCTATAGGCGAAGTCCTCGAGTTGATTGAAGGAAAGGATGAATTGGTTCGTTCAGCAAGGGTAAGAAAAGGAAATGGATCTATATTGACCCATTCAATCAATCATTTATTTCCTCTGGAGATTAATTCTCTTTCGGAAAATGTGGATGAGGAAATTCTTCATGAACCAGAATATGTGTCAGACAAAAGTCTATCTTCCCGACCTGATGAGAATGTTAGAATCTGGATTTGCCCTGCATGCAATAAACCGGAAGATTTCAGACCAATGGTGGCCTGTGATCAGTGTAATGACTGGTTCCACTTTGGTTGTGTGGTCCTAGTAGATGCACCCTCTGAAGAAGAAGAATGGTATTGTCCAACTTGCAGGCCAAGGCGTCAGGGTAGACCCAGTTTGTTAGGGGTCTAAAAGGAAGCAGAAATTTATGGTGAAGGTTTCAGGCAAGACCTTAAAAACTACGACTAAAAAATGATGAATTCTCTTTTCCTCTATCTCACATCCTGTAAAAGACTTTTTTCTTTTTTTCGCTTTTTCTTTTTTTTTTGATATGGGAATGTGTGGGAATTTTTACTCACCGGAACTCGATGTGGAAAGGTGAAGCAATGGAATTCTGTGTGGCAGTCGTTTAAGCAAAAGGTTTGAAAGTGCTTGGTCGACTGATTTTATAATAGCGTTGATTTGTTGTTCACTCATTTGGGTTGGATGTGACAACATTTGCATAGAATCGACTAGTGGGCTATAAAAACACCCCTATCGTCGATATGTGTTGTTGGTCTTTTTGTTTACTCCAGTTATACGTTTCGTAGTTACTATTACAAAGACGATCTGTCGTTGTAAGCAGCGAGGCAATTCGTTGCAACTTTAGTTAACTGAGAAAAGCCGTGAAGGATTCACCATGCACGGTAAGAGTTTCATTGTTTTTTCCTTCTACGTCGAGTTCAGGTCTAACACGTTGAGTTGCAGAAATGTCTGCCCCCCCCCTCTCACTTTAGTCGGTTAAAATCCAACAGAACACCCCCACATACCCATGTTAAGAACGGCTTTCGAGGTTGGGGGGGGTATTCCAAAGCCGTTCTTAACATGAGGAGGTTAGGGTGTTTATAATATGCTGGGACACGTCGTCAAAATTTACCTTCATTTGTTATACATTTGTTTTTTTGACAACTTTTTCGTATCTCTGTGGATTGTAACATTGCTTAATATCCGGAAAACTACTTGTTTGCGACAAATTTTAATGTGACATTCGTTTTCAAAGTAAAATTTACCAAAACGGCTTTCAAGCAGCTCAAAAAAATTTTAAAAAATAATAGGTGGCCAGAAAGTGGGCGCTCATTTTACGTGAAATTTATATGGAAAAGTGATTTCCACTTGTTTGAAAAAGTAATTTCTCCATATCATGATAACTATTTCTCTGTGCAACTTTAAAAAGTATATATTCTTTTTCAGCACCCTCGAAAACCTAGAAAAGTCGACATTTTTTTAAGTTGGAAAGATTCTAGACATTGAATGAATCAATGTCACATTGATCGTATTGACATTCACAAAATAATATTTAAAGTTTCGAAAATATAATTTTTTTTATTTATTGAGATTGTCGGACTGATTTCCTCATTTTGGTTGTTAGTCACAACGTTTCGGCCGTTTTGCGCTCCGGTCTTCATCAGGTGTTTTGTATCGAACTGGGGAACCGTTTGTTAAAAGGCAAGATACAAAACACCTGATGAAAGCCGGAGCGTTGTGACTATAACAACCAAAATGAGGAAGTCTGAAGTCAGTCCGACAATCTCAATAAATGAAAACACCTCATCTCAAAAATACAGCCAATTAAATTTTTTATAGTGAATCAGAATAAGCAACTTGAAGTTCGCAGCAAACGCCATTGGACAAAAAACATTCGGGTACATATGTATTTTGGGTACTGACTGCGCTGAAATAAAAACCTTATTTCGAAAGCCACTCTTAACATGAGAGAGGGGAGGGTGTAACTATTCTGTGCTTCCACCTAACAATTTGATAAAGATATCGTAAAACTTTAATTTAACCTGAAAAAAAAACTAATAACGCGGTACTAAAAAAAATACAGAAGCACCAAAATTCGCATTAACTTAATTATTTTTTTTGCATAAAATGTTATTGCTTAATGCTTCGCTGTTTTGATAAAAAAAAAAAACAAAAAAAAACGGTACTATGTTATAAAGCTGAAATAACGTTATTATGTAGAATGACATTCTTAACTCGAAGGAGGGTGTTTTGTAACTGTTCTGTACGTTCACCTAACAATTTAATAAACAAAAATATCGTAGAACTTGAATTTAGGGTTTGTATTACTATACACATAAATTCGCAAAAGTTGCCAGAAAACAAATATATAAAAGATAAATGTTATCAAGGCAAGATAAGTTACTTTTCTACCTAACTGGATAATTTTTTAGTGTTTTTATTTAATGTGACATGTTTATTTAGCTAGAAAAACATAGTATTTACCAATGTATTAGAAAAGTTTTAAATACTATTTAAAAAATAATGCATAAAGACCAAAATATGTTACTTTTCGATTTCTTTTTAATTTTTTTATTTAAAAAAAAAAATAGAATTTTTTATCTGACACTATTTGCTGCGGACTTCGATTCGCCTGTTCTCCTGATTCATCTTTTTAATAAATAAGATATAAAAATAAAAACATATTACACCCTGAACAACGATTTGGTATTTTTTTTTTATATAGGAAAGTGGATGATGATATTGCTGCTAGAGCAGAACAAATCCGACAATTCGCTGTCTGAAAATCGAACACTTATTTTGTACTTTTTTTTTTTTCACCCCTTTCAAAAATGCTACGACACGATAATAATTTTAAACAGTTTGTAATAAATAACATTTTATATCAACCTACCTCAAGAAATAATCAGAAAACGAAAAATTTCGGTGTATTATTCTCGATAAATTAGGAAATTCACAAAAATGGCAACTGGTGACGAAAATCGGAACTACTAGTGTAAACGATGTATTAAATCAGGGGGAGATAACTCGCAGGACAATTTAAGCCGGAAGTTAGTAAGAAGGGAGATCACTCGTGTCTATTTTTGTTTATTTTTTTAAAACCGGTTCTGAGATAATTCTAATAATTAAACAAGATCCACTTAAACGAACATAGAACTCGTGTCATATGTGAGATATAACTACAAACTTGTGCTCTTTTTTCTTAAAAATCAAATCTCAGGTATATATAGCATTTGTTTCGTGCTTATTAACAACCTGCCGATTCAGTGAAAGTTGTTTCAAATTTATTTCGACACCCTTTTTTTTTTTTCTTTTGATTTTTCGGAGGTAGTCGGTGATAATAATGGGCGACGGCCTGCCTTCCAGTTTTGATGCCATTGTCGTTGGCACTGGCTTGTCGGAAAGCATTGTCGCCGCTGCCTTGTCTCGGATTGGCAAATCAGTCTTACATGTAGACAGAAACGCCTACTACGGAAGTCGTTGGTCCTCGTTCAGTCTTCGCAGTCTACAGAAGTGGGCCGAATGTTCGGCACTTTCTGCAGACCGCCAACAACAACAGGTTGGAGAAAGTGACATTATTAACACTGAAGGTGAGCGTAGCCAGCAGCAGCCAGAACCACCAAATCACGAAAGTCCACCAGTTGACGTCAACAGCTTACTCAAAGACGGTGAGGCCACTTTGGCTGTTCCTAAATCGGACGGGGGAGTGTCCAACGTCCATCTCTCGTACCATCATATTTTCAAAGGTAGTGGTGGTAGCGACAAGATTTGTCAAGATGGTGCTGTCAAACGCCAAACTGCGCCCGAGCCAGCTGAAGGGGCCCAAGGTGGGGAAGAACCCACCGAGTGCCCCGAACAGCAGCACCAGCAGCAGCAGCAGTCGAGAACAGGTGACCAAGGCAAAGAGGAAGAGCACCCAATCCCGGAACGGCCAGCGGATACGGAGGAGGCGCCGGCCAAAGACCGAGTACTCCAAGTCAACCATCAATCTGCTGTTGTTTCTACTTCTGAAAACGAAGACACCCCCGCAGACCTCAGTGCCGACCAAAGACCAGAAAAAGACCAAAAAGTAGACCTTGCTGAGACAAACTTGCCCAAGCCAGTGGATCGAAGCCACATGAAAAGATGGACTGTCAGTGAATTTGAAAACCAGTGGAGACGTTTTAACTTTGACCTGGCGCCACGAGTGCTGTACAGTAATGGTGACATGGTACAGCTTCTGATACAGTCGGATATCTCTCGGTACTGCGAGTTCAAGTTGATGTCTCGCATACTTACTATTCACGAAGATAAGTTACAGTATGTTCCATGTTCAAGGTCCCATCTTTTCAACTCTAAAGAGGTGACTATACTCGACAAAAGAAAAATGATGAAATTTGTTAAAACCTGTCTCGGAGAAGAAACGGATAATTTGATTGAGGAGTATGCTGACAGACCTTTTACTGAATACCTGGATAAAAAATTTTCGCCAATTGTTAAACACTACATCAACAAAGCAATAACAATGACCAAAAAAGACACTAAAACGGCAGATGGTATTGCAATAGCTAAGAAGTTCTTCTCCTCAGTTGGTCGATACGGAAACCTTCCTTTCTTAACCCCTATATATGGGGTCGGAGAACTACCCCAAGCCTTCAGTCGAATGTGTGCTGTTTGGGGTGGTATTTACTGTCTGAACTTGTCTGTGGATTCAATTCTGACAAATAATGGTAAAATAACTGGAATTGTGACAGATGAAGCGCAAAGAATCGAGTGCGAGCACCTGATTATGGAACCAAGCTATTTACCTGAGAACCTGATTCAGTCATCTGATATCCGAACAATATCACGCGCCATTTTGGTGATTGATAAACCTTTGATGCAATCCGGAAAGGAAGAATTATCAGTGTTGAATTCCTATCCACCTGATGATCCTGAAAGATCTTGTTTAATGTTGGAATTCCCATCTTCAGCGATGGTTTGCCCGTCCGGATTATCAGTCGTCCACTTAACAAGAATTGCAAAATCTGATCCCAAAACTGATTTGGAATACATCTGTCAGTTTCTTTTTGATTTTGATCCAAATGGTCAGGTGGGGCCGAATGATGGAACTGAATCTGACCATTCTGTAGATGATGAGGAAAGCTCAAAGCCAAAAGTCATTTGGTCATTCTTTTTTCAAATGGAGAGTCACCAAAACCTCATTTTGAACCCGGAGGCTCCCTGTAATCTTTACACAACATCTCAGCCTGGGTCGGAGTTGGATCTGGATTTTTATCCGAAAGAGGCGAAATCCATATTTGAAGCCATGTATCCAACTGAAGAATTCCACCCAAAGTGTCCCAATCCTGAAGATATCATTTATGTGGGTTCCGAAGGAGATGCAGATAAAGCTGAAGGAGACACGGATAAAACCGAAGGAAATGCGGATAAGACCGAGGAAGTGGAAATCACTAAAGAGGATGATACCAAAGATGAAGATGGCAATGCAGCTGCTGATGGAGATGCAAACTCTGCTCAAGAAAATCGGGAAGATACCTCAGTTGAAGGAATTGAAGAAGACTTAACTAATCTAAAGGTGGATGAAGGTGAAAATAAATCCACTGACTAATCCAATATAGGATTTTAAAGTAAAGTTCACCTCTGAAAAAAAAAAAAAGATTTTACTGAGGGAGAGTATAACGCTATTTCTATATATTTTTTCTTTCTTTTTTATTTATTTATGTAAATATACATAGATACAATTATTTATACACGCACACACATACACACATATAAAATCAATATAATGTGAAAAAAATTTTTTTTAATATTTATTTCAGTTGTGTTCTACATAATCGAGCAATATATATATATATATATATATATATATATATATATATATATATATATAATATGGCCACTTGGAAAAAGACCGAAAATGACTTGCATATTTCATACAAGCCACATAAGGTGAAATTTAAAAAAATTCCTAATTGGCCATATTTTAAACACAAACACACACAAATATATATATATATATATATATATATATATATATATATATATATATATATAAAATATTGTTATACATTCTATGATATTAACAATTGCTAGTCAATCTTTCAAAAAAAAATGTATCCTTTCTTTTTTGAAAACTTGTGGATCATTCCATCTTTCTTAATCAAAAATATTTAATCATCTGAATTTTTACTTAAACATCTCCAATACACAATGCAAATATTCAACATTTTTCTTATAAAACCTTTTCTATTTTTAATCCATTCACAAACTGAAAATTGAATGCTTTCTTCATATATTGAAAGTGAATATTGAATATTCATTCTGACTTTTTTCTTGTCTGAGTAGGTCAATGTGCACCGGTTGTCCAATCTGCAAAGGGTGTTTATTCCAAAAGCCATTCTTAACATGAGGAGGTTGGGGTATTTATTCCGAAAGCCATTCTTAACATGGGAGGGTTGGGGGTATTTATTCTGAAAGGCATTTTTTATTTTCAACCTCCCCATGTTTAGAACGGCTTTCAAAATAAACGCCCTTTGCAGGTTGGACAACCAGTGCACATTGACCTCTGGGTAGAAATACTTTAAAACATTTTATGATTTTATGTGGTTATCTAAATGAAAGCGAATTTATTTATATATATATATATATATATATATATATATATATATATATATATATATATATATATATATATATATATATATGTATGTGTGTGTGTGGTGATCAATGTCAGTTCCTCAATAATTTATTTTTCTTTCTCTTTATAATTGTTAACATCCTTACATTCAAAAGAATTTATCATAAATTTGAATATTGAATTCCTGGATTTCCTTCCTTCCACTCTATCTATCAGCTTTTCTGGTTAAAATTGCACAACACTAATTTCATTGTATACAAATAGATTACCCATAAGCTGGATCTTCTATAACATCACATGTTCGTCACAAGATTTTGTAACTTCAATTCTGTTGTAGTATGCTGAAAACTAATATAACATTTTAATTTGGAGTAGACAAGTACTTTTCTGGATATTAAGACCTTTATTATCCAATGTAATCCATTGTTTTTACTGGTGGTCATGTTTTTTCTCAGCTGAGATGCACATGCGTGTCACAAAACACCCCCTCCTGATGTTAAGAATGGCAAACACTATTGATATTTATTAATACATTGGAAAACGTTTTTTAATATCCAGAGGACAACTTGTCCGCGCAAAATTTAAATGTGATATTCATTTTCCGCATACCCGAAAACTCATAATAGTTATCATTTTAAATGTGAGTGTTAAGCTGGAAAGAAAGTAAAAATCTACTATATATATATATATATATATATATATATATATATATATATATAATTTTTTTCAATAAATGTTAATTTTTTATACCTACAGGCATTAATGCTTCATATGTATTCAATCATCAGTGTAGGAAGTGATAATTTCTGCTGATTATGAAACTGTAAACCAGTCAACAAAACCAAAGTTGGCTTTGCGGACTAGTGTTTTCCCCCCTTGGTCACTAGGAATTAACCTTTAAGTGAAGGCAAATTAAGATATTTAATAAACCGTGTCAGTGGGCTTGTCATAATCAACTGCGATAAATATATACATATGCGAGGTATGCACAAGCACACATACACGCATATATATATATATATATATATATATATATATATAATCGGCTTTCTTTAGTGCTGACACCTCTATTCCGGATTTTCCTTAGTAGGTTGTCATTGTTGGATTGTTTCTCACTCATATAAGTAATTGTATACTAAAAATATTTTTTTTTAAATCAGTCTTTCCTCAAGCAAAGTTCCCCAATGGTTTCTGTGGGCTTGTCAAACTAAGAAGCAATTTATTGAAATTAAAGAAAATAAAAATTTAAAAAATAGTCTTTTAACTTTTATAATAAAAATACTTTTGCAATGGGCTTAGTCTGACAGGCTTGCAACAACCATTCGGTGGGCTTTACTTGAAGAAAACTTGATTTTTATCTTGATATAATTATTTTTAGTTTGCAATAATTTATATTGAATGAGAAACAGTCCACTAATGGCATACTATCAACACAAATTCGGTATATATATATATATATATATATATATATATATATATATATATTAAGTAATGTGATTTATAATTTAAAAATTAAAAAAAAATTTTTTAAATTTAAAAATCAAAATTTAATTAAATTAAAAATCAGTTTCATAAGAAGGAACAACAACAAAGTCAATTATCTGTACGATCGTTTCGTGCTTTTTATTTGTGGTATACATGAAGTCACGTAGAACAATTATACATAGTTTTTTGGTAAGCACGGTCTCCTCATCAGCAAATTTAGGAGGATTTTTAATTGAATTGAAAAGACACCAAAAATAAACCTAGCATTAAAAGTAAGGCAGATGAATCTGAAAAATTGAAGTAAAAGGTTTGGATTTAAAATTTATAAGAAAATTAGTATAGGTTAGAGATAGAAATGAGTAGAAAAAAAAAATATATATATTTTTTTTTTGAATTTACATAATAAATTTGATTTAAAAATATATAGATATAGTTACCTTTTAGTTTTTCTTTTTTTGAAATCAGGAACTGTATTTAAAGTAGTCATTTAGATGTTTGCTATAGCTTTTTATTTTATTGAATGATGAATTTTAAAAGGGCGACGCTCGTGCAGTAAATTGTTTCCGTTAGCGTATTTTGATTTAAAGACGCTACAGTTAATATCTATAGAGAGAGAATATTTATTTTGCAAGTTTTTAAGGGGAGATAATTGTCATGTGTTATTGGCTTTATTTATTATTTGATTTACGAGTCTAAGGGCGGTAATTGGTCTAACTTAATTTATTAAAAAAAAAAAAAAAAAAAAAGTAATCTATTTTTACTAATGAGTAATTTTTAATGATTTAAGGTGGTTTATATTTATTAAATTTAAACCAACGTTTATGATTACATGATAGAAGCTCGTGTCTTGAATTTACTAGTTTGGTTGTGCTTTTTATATCTTCATATTTTAAAATTTTTAGGGTTTCTTTTGTACATAATGTACAAAATTTATCTCCTGGTTTATATGATTTGCAAGTCTCAATTATTTGCCATTTTAAACTCGTAAATCAAATAATAAATAAAGCCAATAACACATGATAATTATCTCCCCTTAAAAACTTGCAAAATAAATATTCTCTCTCTATAGATATTAACTGTAGCGTCTTTAAATCAAAATACGCTAACGGAAATAATTTACTGCACGAGCGTCGCCCTTTTAAAATTCATCATTCAATAAAATAAAAAGCTATAGCAAACATCTAAATGACTACTTTAAATACAGTTCCTGATTTCAAAAAAAGAAAAACTAAAAGGTAACTATATCTATATATTTTTTAATCAAATTTATTATGTAAATTCAAAAAAAAAAAAAATATTTTTTTTTCTACTCATTTCTATCTCTAACCTATACTAATTTTCTTATAAATTTTAAATCCAAACCTTTTACTTCAATTTTTCAGATTCATCTGCCTTACTTTTAATGCTAGGTTTATTTTTGGTGTCTTTTCAATTCAATAAAAATCCTCCTAAATTTGCTGATGAGGAGACCGTGCTTACCAAAAAAACTATGTATAATTGTTCTACGTGACTTCATGTATACCACAAATAAAAAGCACGGATTTCCGAAACGATCGTACAGATAATTGACTTTGTTGTTGTTCCTTCTTATGAAACTGATTTTTAATTTAATTAAATTTTGATTTTTAAATTTAAAAAATTTTTTTAAATTATAAATCACAAATATTGAATTAGCTCTAGGACATTTAACTATCGAGCTTATTATATATCTAAATTACAACGAGCATTTCCTGTATTTTAATTAAACTAGTAATTTCACTATTACATTAAAATACACTTAGCTCTTTAGACTATTATTCTAATCTCCTTTAAATTATATATATATATATATATATATATATATAACATGCCTACGTTTGTGGGTGTGTATATTTATATATGTGTATGTTTATTCTATATAAATCATTGATATGCATTAACAAAATATTAAGCAATTAACAGTACCTGAAACAATTTATTCCTAAAAAAACGAACATATACAAATGTTGGAATGCTGAAAGATACATATGTATGTATGCGCATATATATATATACATATATATAAATATATTTGTGCATTATGTTACATATGTAAATGTGTATGTATGTATCATGTATGTAGATATAGTTACATTTATATATGTGCATAAATGTGAATATATGCATTGTATGTGTGGATATATATACATACACACATATGGATGTCTAAGTGTATGTATATATATGTGGATTATAAATGCACATCAATGTATAAGGGTATGTATTGTAAATGTGTGTTAATATATGCTTAAATGTTTATGGATGTGTGTAGGAAGTTGGGAATGAGTTTTCTACATGTTTATCTGAAAAGTGTCTTGATTACAGATTAATTTTTTATATAGATTACATAAGGATAACTAGTCCAAAATACTTGACATTAAGTGTTGCTATAACCACAGTTAAGGATTTCAAATAATATGTAAATGTAAAGACAAAATAAATAAAATGTTTTCAATAGAAATTAAAAACACACGTTCTAACTTATAACTAACACACACATAAACTTTTTTCATCTCACACTTTCCTCTACATTTCTCCCTTTTTTGTTTTACCTCAATCTTTTATGTTTCTTTGCCGTTTCTCCTCTTTTTAGTTTAATTAGATAAAAACCTTTTGTATGCAAAGAATGCATATACATAAGGTGTGCATATAAAAAAAGTTCATCCATTTTAATGAGATTTAGGAAGGTAGGGTATATTACTACTGATTTTGGTTCTAATAAAAGTAAAATCATAGCTAAATTGAAATGTGATAAGAGAAATAAATCAAAACAGATATGTATAATAGATCAGAAACTATTTTTAAAATCTATAGATTCATGCAACTTTATAATAAGTAAATTTTTTTGCTTATTACATAGATAATAGTGTGGCAGTAATTATTTACAAAAATAATTTTTTTTGTGTGTGAAATTTCTTTGAAATGTCGTAATGTTAAATAGCAATATGTAAAATGTTTAAATGAATATGAATTTTTTTTTTCATCAATTGTTTGCCATAAAATGCACAATTTTTCTGTTTATATGAGAAAATAATTCCTCTATTTTATTGATAAATTCATTACTTTTATATTTGCTCTGTTTTTTTAATGTCTAAAATTACAGCATGACCCTTTACACACACACACATATATATAAGGCAAGAGTAACAATATTTTTATTGGCTGTTTAAATTTCAAGTACTAAGTGAAAAAATGTACGTGGATACTTATGAAGGCTAATAGCAATGTAGAAAAGCAGAATAATGAAAGAGAATGGACAAAACCAAATACTTCTGTATATATCTTTGTTTCTTTAGCAGTGCTCAATGTATGAGTAGTAAATAGTATACAACTATAATTATGGCAAGTAAGCTATGCAGAAACATTTTTTTTTATTCCATCAAAAGAATTCTCCGATTAATCTGACTTGTTTCGATGTCATGAAACAAATGTTTCTGTGTAGCTCACTTACCATAAGCAAATTTTTATACTACTATTTATATATTTATTAATGTAAATATGTCGGCTTTGAGACATGATTGAAACCAGCATTTCACAAAAAGATCCAACCTAGTTTTCAGCCTTTAGATGGAGAATCCAGTTTCCATCATGCCCTAAGGCCTGTATATTTAAATTAATATGTATTATGCTCTTACCCTTGTGTCTGAGCACTCTGGCTTTTTTTGGGTTTTTTTTAGGGGAGTGGGTGGGTATGCATCAAGTAAGGACTATACACAATTAATCCATCAGTTTTCAAAGATAAGCCCTTCTCATCAGAAAGAGAAAATCAATAAAATAACAAATTACTGATCAAGATACATTTGAAAATATATATATATATATTATTCTTTATGTAAATACAGTCATATCTTGCTACAATGTGCAGACTGTTTTGCAGGTAAGGAAAATTAAAAGTTCAAAAATTAAAAATGGTTCAAGACCATTTTTAATTTTAGAGGCGATATACTTTGCCATGACTGGCGTAGAGTGAGGTTAAAAGATCTTATGAATTCTACCTGAATAACTAATATATATATATATATATATATATATATATATATATATATATACACACACACACATATACATGCATATAAACCCCAGCTAGCTCTTATTTGATAAGGCTTTTGGGGGTTGAAATAAATTTATAATGAGAAGGAAGAAAAAAAGGCAATGCTTTTTTTATTTTATTAAAACAAAATCATCATCCTATGTGAATGCAGTAGACTTATAATGGCCATTTCTTTTATACTTTGATATATAAGAGAGGATACACACTCTTTGAGATATGATGGTTGAATATCAAAATGACAGCTTATATCGTTTGGCTAGGAGCAAAGTGAAGTATCTGTTCTACTACACTCCATCTTTTCTCTCCTTGGTCAATTAAACAGAAATCATTCTAGATTGTGGCAATTTTTATATTTTATCCCAATCCAGATCCAGATCTAGAGTTCTCCTTTTTGGGGAGATGGATTTTCACCACATTAAAAACTAACTTTATGTCTAACTCTGCCCTCGTGAGCAACTCAATAGGGACTATCGAAATATTTTAAATCCAAATTCTACATTTCTTTCTCTTTTTTTTATTGATTTCTTTCTACTTTTTAAAGATCTTATTTAATACTGAATTCTCGTTTGATACAAACTAAATAAATATATTAGATACTGGCTGGCATAACTATCCTATGGTGGGTTCATGATATGAAACAGTCTTCAATCCTTTAATAAACGCTGTTTAAATCAAACTCCAAAAGCAATCAAAATCTTGTCTGCTATAAAAAAAACTTTATGAAAATAGAAATTGCATAATTGATGTTTTGTTTTGTTTTTAAGATTTGTTCTTATAAGTTTTAAGTTTCTTTAGGGAGATATAAAATGATAAAAAGATTTTAGAAATTGCAAAATTTTGCAACATTTATAATGAAAAATAAAAACTGTGTCCTGTTCCTTATGGGAGGACCCCTTTTATAAGGAGAAAGATAAATATTACACCCCCTCCCCTTCTTTAGGATCATCTGTGTTGTTACCAAATATCACAGCCATAGGTTTATTAGACTAAATTTAGTGAACATACTCACACATCTCTCATATTTCTTTTTTAGTTTTACTTGAATCGGTTCTTATAAATTAAGGGGCTCCTTTCTGGGGCTAGCGTTTACTTTTTTCATGAGTTACATTAATATCTGAGGGCTCGTTTTAAGATTGGTGGTGTTCCTTTTAGAGCTGCTACCTGGACTTTGCGATAGCTTTGTCTTCCAGGAATTTTGTCTCGGTAATTGTTTTTAGATTTTGTTTGATTAAACTTCCCGATGCGTTCTTAATTTGAGATAGTTGTTAAAATGTCTGTCCTTCCATTACTTAATTAAGCTGACATTCTGCGTGTGTTTATACTTGTTGGCATGTTTAGGTCAACCTTTTTGTAAACATTCTTCTCCAAACCATAAACACAGATGAATCTTTGCTCTTATTTACAATCTATATATTTGGGGTGCAAGAAGAAAAAATATGTAAGACTTTGTTTTAGTTTTTATTAAACAAACTGACATTGTGTGGAAATCTTTTTATTTCATCTTTTTGTTTCGCATTTCTTTTTTGTTGCTATTTTATTCTTTTGTTCATTTTTTTTTTATCAAATTGTTATTGTTTTAAGTAGTTAGTTTGTAAAAGTTATTATGCCACATTTGATCATTTTTTTTTTTTTTTCATTTAAGCCATGGTTATGGAACCGTTAGCAATAAACAGAGGCTACTAAGCTAATTAGGGAATGCTTTGGAATATCTCGATAGCCAATACAGAACTCTGAAAATGTAACAGTGATACATGTCTAATGTGAATGTATATCGTCACAGGTTTGGTCTGTTCAGCCACACCACAGGGTGGTATTTAAGCATTGCGGTGGGGCAAGAACTATGAAATAATCTGTAGGCAACAGAAGTAGCTGTTACATTCCAGTGAGTAGACAGCAAATCTAATCCAAGCAGATCATATACTCCAGAGGGAACAGGATCGCAGCAGGAAATATATAGTATATATCTGATAGCACAATGCTGTAGATGCCCAAGAGACTCAAACATTTTGCCAACTCCAGCAAACACTGTGTTTTGGATTATTTGGATGAGGATTGGATTATTCCATCGAATTATTTATTGAACCAAATTGTTATAAAATTATAATTAGTGTGTAAGTTTGTTTTAATGTCTATAAAATTATTTTATATATAAATAGCTTTAAAAAAATTCAATCTTTTAATATTTGAGAATATGCTAAGGATTTTAAAACCAGAAATGACTTTTTATTACACAGTTTAAATGTTTTCAGATTTTGAAAGTTACAAAATAATTTTTTTTCTTCCCCCAACTATTAACAAAAAATTAAAAGATTTCTTTATAAATAGACTCAAATGCTTTGTAACAGATTTTACTTTGTAATTGGATAAATTTGTAAGTAAGATTTTTGAAAAGTACTAGACTGCCCGTGACCCGTTGGGTCAATATGTTATATTAGCAATGGGATTAATGTATGAGCGTGACACTTGTGACGTAAAGAAAATAGTTTTTTGTGACATAACAGAAATATTTCGGTGAAAGTATATTAAAATGAAAAAAGAATATAGATAGATTTCTATGAGTCGTTCTGTTTATAATTGTTTATTTTTGAAATAAAAACTTACGGCCATTGAATTGTAAATGGTTTGCCATACTTATAGGTAAATGTTCACTGAACAGATACCATAATACTTAAAGTTAAATTCAAATTTTGATATATATTTTTTAAATTAAATTTTTAGTTGAAAGTACAGAATAGTTAAAAACACTCTTCCCATGTTAAGACAGGCTTTTTAAAATGAAAATAAAATGTAACTTTTTTTTCATTTATCTTAAACAAACATTCATGACTCATTTGGTCAAACATTACATTTATGTTAATAATAAGGTCAATAAAACTAATTAAGACAATGCGGAAATGAACGATGCAAAAAAAAGGCAGACAGTAATAACAATTGTTTATTTGGATAATTTAAACGCAAAAAAAAAAAAAATTGGGACGATCATGACGATTTTATTTACGTTGTTATGGGTTTATGTTTATGTACTCATGCGCAACCAGAAGTCGTAAACCGGATGTGTGATTACAACATCCGTTACAAGGTCATTTGAGTTTTATAATTATATAGATTATTTTACCATATAGTATTCCTGATTTCAATAAATATTTGATGAATGTTTAAAAAAAAAATCAATGTGTTATTGTCAAAGTTACATTGACATGCAAAAAGAAGTTTATTAGATTCAAATGTACACAATCTACTGTAACGAGATCATGAAATGTGTCATGATTGATAATCAACTTAAATTCTAAACGCTCAATAATGACAACTTGTTTTTTTATTTATTTAGGATCTGGTAACAGGTGAAGGGCAAGAAAAATTATGGAGAAAGTAATAAGGATGGATTTCTGAAAAAAAAAAAAAAAAGGCTAAATAAAGACTTGGCCAGATATAAGCTATTTTGGTTGTCGATTTCTAAAAGCCATCCAATAGTTGCAATTGTTTGTAAATAGATGTGAAACCGAATATGATGGTGTTGATAATATGCCAAAAACGCTGCATCTTTTTTGAAAACTAAAAATGTAATGAATCTGTGTTTTGGATTATTCGGATGAGGATTAATAATTTTGATTATTTAAACTTCTATTCTCATCTTGATTATTATATTTGCAACGTTTCAGCAAATGTAAGATCGAAGGTTCTTCAAGTGCGTCGTTTTTTAACTTGAGAGCTTTGTAATGCAACCTTGGGATCGGTATGTTTAACTCTAGAAAACCTGTACAGAATTTCACTCTATAAAACCTATACAGAAACCCTTTATTTAATCAACAATGGTAGATTGTTCTCATTCTGTCAGCTATTGATGTGTCTCAGAAAGAGATATATTTGTTTGAAATAACTAAGTCGCCTTAATAATTAGTTGTTCACAGTCATAGCTGATAATGTGCTTAAGCTTTAGGCTTGTCTTTCAACATCTCTTCCTGGCTGTTATATTTATCCATATTTATTGCTTCCACTAGCCAATCATATTCTTTTGAGGAGGTACCCGGATGTATTCATATTCATTACATCAGTTATTATAGCAAAGATTGAAACTTTACTTGCCAAAAGATTGAAATTTATAACTGATTGTTAAACAACACTTGCAAAAGTTCATAAGTTTATGAGGATGACCTGAAGAAGGTCAGAGGTTACATTAGCCGAAATGTTGTTACAATAACAATCAAGATGAATAAATTGTATGTATGGATAAACATGTCTGTGTATGTTATGTTTATATATATATATATAAACTACTTACTTTACTCACATAAAATTAATATACGAAAGTATAGATTTATGCGTAAACTTTAAGTATTTACTTCAAAAGTGCTCAATACGTAGGTAGAGCTAGTTAGTAATTTATAAAATATATATGGCGATTAAGCTACACTGAATATTCCGCATTTCATCCACTCTAGGACTCTTCAGGCTTATGCGCGAATTCTGTGGTTGTTTATCGTTTTTATATGCTTATCTTCTATAGTAACTAATAATAATAAACCAATCCCGGACAAGAACAACCATACTATAAATAAAAATACTAATAACGAACAAGATAAATGCAACTGTAGACACCACACACTTTGCTCACTTCAAAATAAATGTCTAACCAAAAGCGTAGTTTACCAGGCCACAATATTTGCAAAAGAAAACCCGAATAACAAGAAATATTACGTAGGTATGACTTCCTTAGATTTCAAAATCCGATACTATGACCACAAAAGTACATTCAACAATAAAAAACACAGTATGAGAACAACACTAGCGAATAAATACTGGGAACTCAAAGAAAGCGGACATTCGCCGGTAGTCGAATGGAAAATAATAAGACAAGCTACCACGTGTAGGGACCTAGACGACCCATGTAGATTATGCCTTCATGAAAAATTTGCTATCCTGTACTTTAAAGAACCCTAACATCTATTAAACTGTAGAAATTCCTAATGAACCGCCCCCTTAAGTAAACACTTCATCAAATCTCCACACTAACGTACTGTACTTGCAATAACCCTTATCCCTGAGTGGCTTCCGGGCCTTGATAAGTGGTGATCACTGTGTAAAAAAAAAAAAAAAAAAAAAAAAAAAAAAAAAGAAGAGAAATAACAAACAACTGTGTTCACAAGATAAAATTTACTCTAGGGTAGCGATACAAAAACAATAGAAAATAAATAAATTAAATAAACATGAATATACATAAACGATCACACATATATGTATGTATATACATATATATATTTATATATAAACATTAAAAAAAAAAACACTAACCTAGTTTTAAAACAGATCAAGAAACTAAATAGAGCACACACAAAGGAACAGGTCAACCAGAGGTCAAATAGGCCTTTGTCCGATAAATGCATGCTCATTGGCTGATAGGAAGGGCGTGGTGGATACTAGAAAGCTGATTGGCTAACTAAAATCTCAATAGAAGATGAGCATATAAAAACGATAAACAACCACAGAATTCGCGCATACGCCTGAAGAGTCCTAGAGTGGATGAAATGCGGAATATTAAGTATAGCTTAATCGCCATATATATTTTATAAATTACTATATATATATATATATATATATATACTTACATGAAAAAATGCTGCCTCAATGCACACACACACACACATATATATATATATATATATATATATATATATATATATAAAAGTAGGCCACCTGGTGTTGCCTGGTCATAAAATATGCTTATTTTCATTTATGCAGATTTCGTATTTATTATTTAGAGCCAAATCTCTATTGATTATTATATTGTACCCAATATATAGTAGCGATTTCTTAATTTTAGAAAACAAAATATTATTTTGGGTGCCATCAGCTAGAATCGAAATCTATTTAGCTCTCCAATGGTATTCACTACCATATGTCCTAAGAAGAGATGGATATTAAAACTTTAAAAATTAACATAGTTTAATGTATATTTGCACATGTGTTTAGTCGATTTCCATTTGCTATATTTCAATTTTTTAATTTTTATCCCTAAGCAACTATTTTTACCAGATAAAAGCCAAATGGAATTTATTCCACAGGTCCGAATCTCCTATATAGTTTCAAGTCTCTTGACTAAAAATTGATAGAGTAGTTTGATGGAGACCATTCCACACAGACAAGAGACATATATATATATATACACTTTGTGGAGGAGAACATTTGGTTTTTAAGAAATTGAAATGAAAAATCTGGCATTAACATATTAATGTTGAATGCTTTTCTGTGTCTGGTCTGTAAAAATGAACAAAGTTTTTGTTTTAAAAAGATAATCAGTAAAATGAATTAAATCTTGATTACTGGAATGTAGTCTAATATTGTTTATTCATATATGCTCTATTGTATATATTGACAATCATTGAGCTTTTACAGTTAAAAGGTTTTTCTATTAAAAAATAGAATGTCTATGCAAAAACATTTATTTTTCCACATCTATCTGTGTGTGTGTATATATATAATATATATATATATATATATATATATATATATATATATATACACACACACACACACATAATATAGTTTTTTATTTTAAACATTTTTTATTTTTACCAACAAACACTAGTCCTTTATGCTTACACAATCTTCAGTGTAGGAAATAATAATTACTGTCAGTCAAAGGATTTGAATTCAGTCACAAAGTCACTTTTGACTCTGAAGTCTGGTATTCAACCTCTAGGCCACTATCAATTAACATTGGGAAGAAGAGTATTTAAATTCTATACTTTTTCAAATTAACAGATGGTAAGTTATATGCATAGTATATATACAATAAGTTTAGTCATATAGTGTTGAACAATAGGAGTGGAACATTGCAGAACGCATAGATTGACAGCTTATTATAAATTAGTATAGAGGCCTAATTTTTAGAAGGAGCAATATTTTTTTATTTTAAATATTTATTATTTTTTACCTACAGACACTAGTGTTTCATGCTTACACAATCTTCAGCGTAGGAAATGGTAATTACCTCCAGTAAAATATATAATTTTTAATATCTGTACATTTATTGTCTCATCCGTTAGACTTTTTCCTTCCCTGTATATTATATGTCCACTTATTTACCTTCTTTTAGTATCAACTGTGCTTGATAAGTACATGTGTGTTTGTAACTATATATATATATATATATATATATATATATATTGAAAAAAAGTTTTCCATTTTGTATTCAAATATGTAAACTCTGTCACCCATGACTGGGTGGGAAGAAGTGTTAAATTATATTATTCATAGTTATTGATGTGTCTCAGAAAGGGATATATTTGTTTGAAATAAATGAGTAGTCTCGCATAAGTCACCTTAATAATCGGTTGTTCATAGTCACAACTGATAATGTGCTTAAGCTTTAGTGCAATACTACGGCTATGAATACTTTTTAATATAGAACACACTCATTTTTATGTTCATCCAAAAAAAAAAAATGTCAAGCATCTTAGAAAATGGCCTATTCTTTTTTTTGTTCACCAATCACGTTTCTATTTGCATATGGATAAACAATCTCCAAAAAACAATTTTTTAATAGTCTACAGATTTCTGTATTAAAAAAGAAAGTATTGTTTAAATTTATGAATTTAAAAAAATATTTAAAATGCTTAGAAAAATGTGTAGAATATCTAGTTTTTAATATTTTTTGTACCCTTATGTCTAAATCTAGTTGCAATTCTAATTTAAGTCTTCTTGGGATTAATGTTCACTGAGAATCTTAATATTCTAATTTTGTGTTGGTATATTAAGTTAGGTTAATCTTCCAAAAACATTTTACTATGTTAAGGAGTATGATTAGTAAATTATTGACATTATTAGTGCCAGAGATCTAATATGACGTTTTGAACTTGCTATAGTCTGCAAGAGTATCCATTAGATCACTTATGCACGACAACAGACAAAGCTTAGTAAATATACATCCGTTGTTATTGTTAAATATACATCCATTGTTATTTTCCTTTAGTAATTTTTGTTTTTCTTTTGGAGAGTTTCCATTGTGGCATAACTTGTACTCACTTTTCTGTACTGATTGTTTACATTTGTTTAAATACTATATTTAAAATGAAAGCAAAGTTTCTCTTAACAAATTTCTCAAAAACGGAAAAGAGTTTTTAATCTTCAATTTATTTTCCTACTATGTTGAGTTTTTTAATTTTTGGTTTTTATTTTTGGTTTTTATTTTACTGATTTATTTTCTTATATAGAACTTTAAAAAGTTAACTATGCTATAATTTAGCCGTTAATTGAACGAAACTGTCATAAAACTATGAATCATTGTTATGATAATGCTGTTTTAATTTCTATTCTTAAGCTCATTTGATTTAAATAACTTTATACACATGCAGGCAGACACAAAAAAAAATAATTGATGATAGACACAAAAAATTTACATTATTTATTGCATTATTAAATGTTCAAAAAACGGCGAACACAATAGAGGTTATCTCTTAAAAAAACAGAACACAAGATACAATAAGTTTTTTGCTTTTTTTTTTAAAAAATAGGGAATAAAAAAGCAAGAAAACCAATAGAGATTATTTCTTAAAAAAAACAAGAAACCCAATAGAGGTTATTCCATATTCTATAGAGTTAACTGCATGGACTATGAAATAATATCGATTTTGTTCTTTGTTGTTTGAGATGATTTGATGATGCAATAAATAACGTATTTTTAAAAATTTATCTTCAGTTAATTTCCTTCATTTATTAATGCTCTATCTAGAATATTGAGCATCCTCTTCAAGATAGAATTAATTTAATAATACTCATATTTTCAAATTATCTTTTATTATATCTATCTGTCTGTTACATTCATGAGAATTATCATTTTGAATCCATGAAAATAAGTCATGGAACTCGCTAGATGACAAGAAGGGAAACTTGTTTCAAAGTTTTACAGATGTCAGTAATATATACATGCAAATAAATTCATACAAATACATGTGTACTTTAAATTAAATGAAACTTTATTGAACAAAAGTTTGTTTTTATTTTTCCAAGAACTTCCCATCTGCGGAACATAATATCACACGTTTGTTTTTTAGCTGACTATAACATGGTCATTTTCAAATCTAATTCAATGCATCATCTTAAAGAATCAAATACTGACCCATTCAACCCATCATTTCTAATCCTCTCGTGATATTGTTCATTGTTGAACTGACAATCTCATTAACTATTATCCTTGAGTGGCCTTTCCATCTTGATAAATGGTGACTTATTAGTACTAAGGAAATGTTTTGAATACATATAATTTATAAATTAATTCAAGAAAAGGAATATTACATAAGAATTATTGTGTTACAGTTCTGAACTTTTGAGATGGGGGAATGATTTTTTTTTTTATTATTTTGATTAATGGGACTAATGTTCTCATCTTCAGTGTTATTGGCACTACATTTTGGTTTGATGTATCTTCCGACCTTTATCAGGTGTATAAGTTGCCACGTTTGGTCAAGGGAAAGAGGGTAACTGTACACTTTCAAAATTTCATAATTTGGTTCAAGTTGAAAGTAAATGTTCAAAAAATATAATATATATATGTGTGTGTGTGCATGTATGTTATATATATATATATATATATAATTTAAAGGAGATTAGAATAATAGTCTAAAGAGCTAAGTGTATTTTAATGTAATAGTGAAATTACTAGTTTAATTAAAATACAGGAAATGCTCGTTGTAATTTAACATTACTTAATATATATATATATATATATATATATATATATATAAGATTTGTGGTTGACATTTTTTTTAGCGATATTACATGCACAAAAGTATACCTATTTTTTTATGTGCTGACGAAAGCGAAAAGCCAGAAACACGCATCTCCGTAAGTATACTTTATGCACGTAAAAAATGAATAAATAATATTTAATAATATATATATATATATATATTATATTTTTTAATTTACTTTAAACAAGAACCTAAATACGAAACCTTGGAAGTGTAGAGTCACCCCCTTTAACATTAAATCTATGCACACTCTACAGTTTTTCATAACTTGTGTTCCATTACTATCACATATAATGAATCGTTTATTTTCAACATTAAATAGCCATAAAAAGGTTGACATGCCATAAAAAACAAACAAACAAACCCAACCAAACTGAAAATTAATTTGTGTAAAACATCACATCTTAAATTGTATTTTCTTTTCACAAGTCTAATTAATGCTAAAAACTTATTTGAATATCAAGATTACATTTTAAAATATATTTAAAAAAATCACATAAAAGTATAAACTTATCTTTTTAAAAACAATAATAAGGAAAATTTTAAGAATTTGATTTTATTAAAGTGATTTGTATTTTTGTAATTCTCTTATCCTTTCAAAATAGTTGAAAAATCTTTTTATAAAAAAATTACTATCATATTTTTTTTTTACTTTTTCTTTTTATACATTTCAGTTTTATTTCACTTCATTCAATTCTGATTTGTAAATAAAATGAATTCAAATAGCCATAAAAGCTATAATAAAATACAAATTCATTAGACCCAGTATCCTATTGTTTATTTTTCCTTTTAAAATCTGAGTAAGATAATACATATTTATAAAACATACATTTAACATGAAAAACATAAATATCAGATATGTTAAAGCAGAATATAAAAAGAAAAAAACAATTTATTTTTAAAACAGGTTGTAATGATTTAAAAAAATTGAATATATTAATATAAAATATAAGATTATAGTACCGCTATAATTGATATTATTTTTAATTTATTTACTCTTAATCAAATATTGAAATAAACAAAACAGGCAATAGTATTAAATAATAAATATGAAAGATTGGATAAGTTTTGTTTGTTTGGTTTCCATAAATAATTCAGTGGTTTGAAAAAAATATTGTTCCTTTTATTCTTTAACTAGCAGGCCTGTTGTCTAAAATATGGTTAAATATATTTTAATTTATTCAGATTTCGCATTTATTATTACAGAGCCAATTCTCTGTTGATTATTATATTGTACCCAATATATAGTAGTGATTTAAAAAAAAAAAAAAACTTAAGTGCTATCAGCTAGAATCAAAGCAAAAACATATAGATGTCCAGCATTATTCCTTACTGCCTGATCTAAGTTCATACGCATATAAAAACTTAAAAGAATAATGTTGTTGAAGATATAAATATGTATTTACACATAGATAGAAATAACACATTTAATTGACTTACACTTGACAAGTTTCAATTTTTTTCAATTTTGACCTCAGCAGCTATTTTTACCAGCTAAAAATGGAATTCATTCCACAGGTCCGATTTTATTATCCATCACGTTTATATATATATATATATATATATATATCTACTGTTTTCATAAAATCAAGACAACAAAAATTGGATTGATAGCAACAATCCGATCTTTGTTGTCTTGATTTTGTTAAAACAATATATGAATGCTCAATTACAAAAACTAGTAATTTTGAAGCTTACAAATTAAGTCACCTTATACTGACTTAAAATTTATTGGTATATGAACTATTACCGAATTCTCTATTACATGAACATAATAAAATTTGGAATACTAGAAATAAGATATATATATATATATAGTGTGTTTTCAAAGTTGAATCACATTCTCCTGAAGGTTGAAGGTTCAAATATATATTTGCGAATTACTTAGGACCTCTATCCCGTGAAGTAAATAAAGGGTTCTGCTCGAAATTCGGACCAAATTCCCGAGTTCGACAGAAACATTCGCGAGTTCAACAAGATATACCTGAAGACGGTTGGAGGTTATAGCGATCGAAATGTTGTGAAAATCACACTCAAAATGAGAACAGTAGTCTGATGAATAATAATACAAATAACCAATCCTCATCTCAAAAATTCAGAAACGTTGAATCACATTCTTTAATTCATTCATAAAAATGGATGACTTTATGAACTAGTTGTACTTACCCAGCATTGCCTGGGAGTCTTTTTATTTTTTACTTTTTTAAAATTTAAATCTAATTATAACATTGTTTGTTCATTACATTATTAATTGAACCAACTTATAAAACTGTCATTAATTTTATTAAAGTAATGTTGTTTTAATATCTGTTTATTGAGTGTAAAACATTTCCAAAATTTTAATCTTTTAATACATGATGTTAGGAATTTTAAACTCAGGAATAACTTTCTATTCAACATTTAAAATTTTTCCAGTCAGAAAGTACTTCATCTTTTTTCTTAGTTTTCTTTTAACTGTTAACAAAAGATCTCTTTGTTTACAAAGAAACTGAAATGCACTCTGATGGATTTAATTTTGCAATTGAATTATTTTTTAAATGATTTTGAATAAATAGATGATTAATAATAAATAAAATAAAAATGTATAAAAATTCAGAGTATAAGTCACCTAGTCACAAGAAAAACACACAGGCATGAAGTTGTCTTGTAATTGTATTAATTTTGCAATTTTGTTAACATCGTTAAAAATGAGTATTTTTTTAATCTTTTTTAACATATTTCATATTTATATGTATCATTTTCCATTTCATTTTTTTTATTTTTTTATCATAAAAATATACTTTATTTAGATTTAGAATTGAAACTCATTTATTTTACACAGGTAAATTTAATATTCTCCTGACACTTCTTCCTTTGAAGGAAGGCAGTTCAACCTAGAATAAATGTCATGCAACAAACAAATTTTTTTTTTTTTTAACCAGATATAGCACCCCATCTTAATTTGTTTTTAAATTTTGTTTAAATAACATCGTTAAAAATGAGTATTTTTTTAATCTTTTTTAACATATTTCGTATTTATATGTATCATTTTCCATTTAATTTTTTTATTTTTTAAAAAATTTTTATCATAAAAATATATTTTATTTAGATTTAGAATTGAAACTCATTTTTTTTACACGGGTGAATTTAATATTCTCCTGACACTTCTTCCTTTGAAGGAAAGCTGTTCAACCTAGAATAAATGTCATGCAACAAACAAATAAAAAAAAAATTTGTTTAACCAGATATAGCACCCCATCTTAATTTGTTTTTAAATTTTGTTTAAATAATCTTTCATTTTTATAATTTGTTTTAACTTATTTGGTATAAAATATTTTTAATTTTATTTTTATATAAATATTAGAAGACCCATCCCTTTGAAAAGAACAGTTTTGAATCACTTTTATGTTTGTTTATGAAAACTAAAATCAAATGAGAATAAACATTATATCTAGAATCCTTATTCCATTTTTTTTTTATCAAAATCCATGATATGATTTTGATTCTAGAAAGATAAAATTTAAGGTTTTTAAGCTAAAGGGATCTTAAGAGAGTGAAATTCATGGAATCTTAACTAGAGACCAAATTTAATACTAATCTTTAAATATTTAAATTTTCAAATTGGAGGTTGTGTCCATATTATCCCTCTTAAAACTCTAAAATATTCCGAAGGAACTGAAATTTAAGGAATATTTATTAATTTTTAATACCTGTTGTTAAAATTTCACAGAAATTTGAGATATCTGATTTTTCTGCAAAAGAATCCCATTTCCTTCTTACTCCTTTAAATAAAACTAAACTAAAAATATAGCCCACATTACCCACCCTTACATCTAGCAGCTATATCTCAAAATTTATAAAGAGTGAATGATGTACATAAAAGATATAGAAACATATACACATATCTAAATTTATACTAGCCACCCGGCATTGCCCAGTTGTAAAATACGTTTAAATATGATATTTTAATTTATGCAAATTTTGTATTTATTATTACAGTCAATTCTCTATCGATTATTGCATTGTACCCAATATATATAGTAGCGATTTTGAAAAGTAACAAAAACATTACTTGAGTGCTATCCAGCCTCATTCCTTAGCCTCTGAGCCATACCCATGCACATATAGATAGTAAAAAAAATATGTTATCTAACCTATAAATGTAGATTTGTGCATGCAAACAGGTTTAGTCGACTTCTCGTACCAAGGTCAACTGTTTTGTTTTCAATTTTTACCCCCATAGCAACAGTTTCTGGCCGGCTAAAAATCAATTCGAAAATGTGCTACAGGTCCAAATACCCTATATATTAAATTTCAACCCTGTAGACCAAATATTCAAAGAGGAGAGGAGTTTGTAGAGACTTTTCGCACACACGCCGACAAGGTAATATATAAATTTAAAAAGATTTACGTGGTCACAATGCTGGACATGCTAATGTTTCGGATAAATGGTCGGTTAAAACCAGAAGTCCTCATCAGGCGACTTAAGAAACCGACCATTTGTATGAAACATGACCATGTAAATTTGTTTATATTAATAAAAATATATCTTGCTCTGTTATTGAGCACTCTTAATAACCTCATTAAATTCATTAGTTAGCACTCTTGAATACCTTTAGCCGGGTATATATATATATATATATATATATATATATATATATATATTTCCTTGTGCTAGAACGTTTTCATTGTAAATTCTACACAATTATGCAGAAATAAAATTCAACATAATAGTGAAATGAAACCAATCATCTAATAATAAACCATCAAAAATGAATAAGTAATTAATGCTCGTTTTTTAAAGGAATATGCAAATTAGTTAACCTTCACTCGCATATCTTTGACCAAGTATATTGAGAAGTTTTTTTTTTTTGTTAATATTTAAATAGAAAAAGTAGGTTTTTAATATCAATGTCAGACCGAGAAAATACTATAGGTATATAGATAAATAGATATCATCTTATGCTAGTTTGAAATATAAACCCATCCCCCCCCCTCTTTATGTGAAGCTGCATCCTTTTTTTAATTTTATCTTTTGCTCAGACTGTAGTAACTTTCAAAGAATAGCGGGCATTAGAAATAATCAAGTTCTTTCCATGTCAAATTGTTTTGTAGATGTCCTCCTTTCGATTTTTCTTTTTTCGTTAATGATTCTGGCTCAACTAGTGTATTGTGTGCACTTACAATGGGAATTCCCGTCCAACTTGTAAATCTAATTCTTGCGGGACACAATTCATTGGCTGGACATTGTCTTCTTTCCTCTGCGTGAGTCATGTGCACTTCTCAAATATTTAGTTTCCTTTACTGAATGCCGACGTAGTCAACTGATTGTCTGCACTCTGTTTTTGTCATGTTTCGTTTGGTGACAATGTAAGACCGCCGCTTAATTGGAGAATAAGTCGTCAGCTATGGAATGTGTCAGTTTCTCGCTTATGAGGACATTCGCTTATGAGCAAAAAGTAAATAAAATACCATATCTTTTTATTATTATTATTATTAAAGTAGATTGGTATAGAGAAGGGGTCAGCAACCTCCAGTCCGCTGGCCAAATCTGGCCTTCAAGTGCATTTTGTTTGGCTCATCACCTTACTCCACCAACATTAAAATAAAGACTTTTTGTAAAATATGTTTGTATTTTTCTCTCTATTTTTTTTTTTTTTATATTTTATATATATATACTAGAATACATGATATCGTTTAAATATAATCATATTATATTTAATACTCGTTTTTTTTTCTAAATGCACAGAAAATTTATTTACATATTTAGTAACATTATTGTACTCCATGACAATGTAGCCAAAGCTGTTTAACCCTTCTTCCTATAATCAGCATAGCTTTTTGGCTCTCCTGCTCCAAAAGGTTGCTGACCCCTGATATAGAGTTAAAAAAACAAAAAAAAACAGGTGTGTATTTTGTGTAAGAGTATATCTTTGATTAATTTTATGGTACTTATTTAGAATTACATGTCATGAAAAAAAAAATATATATATATATAAATAAATCTTTGTGATGCACTTATTCATCAAGAAACAAAAATGTCGTATTCAAAAAATCGTATGAATTGATCAAGTAGCTTTGTTGTTTTTATTAACTAAGAAAATCAAATATGAAGAAGTGAAACAATGTCCGTGAGACATTGCTTTGTTTTAAAATTCAAGGGCGAAAATTCAGTTTGGCTACCGAGATTTTGTTTGTATTCAAAATAATTAAAAAATTTTAATCATTAACAGTTGTAAATTTTTATTTTCTTAATTAAAAAAGAACAAAACTATTTGATTAATTTATGTGATTTTTGGAATATGACATCTTTGTTCTGTGAAGAGTATGTACATGATACAGATTTGTCTGTATTTTTTTTAAATAAGTGTAATTCTAAATAAACACCAATTTTATTTAGAAAAGAATAATTACTTATTAGGAGGTGAGTTGCTATTTAATTTATTTTGAAGTGATATGATTTCTAAATCATGGAACGTTATTCAAGTTTGCTTATTTTATTTATTTATTTTATTTATTTATTTATTTTTTTTTGGAAAAAAATACATTTTTCTATATGTTTCTGTTTTCATGAATATGAAATCAGATTAATTATACGATTTTATTTTTTTTAATGTGAGATGATAATTACTTCCACAATTAAACAGCATCAGAACTCACACAAACCATGGAAGCCACAAACTGGAAGTCATAGATTTGAGTTTTACCCTTGTAAGGATTTATCAGTGTCACATATTTAGATGACTACAAGTCTTGTTGAAAAGAAATCGGTATATTCCAGTCAAACTTTGCCACAGTTTGCTTGATCTGTGTCGGTCAATAAATTTTCTTGCATGTGGTGTGGTGCCTCAGCTGACATGCGACTCGTGTTTCAGATCCTGATATCAGATATGTTCTACTAATAAGCTTTAATGAAGGCAAAACTCAAGTTTAAGTCTTCCAGCTTGTGGCTTTCATTGTTTGTGTAAGCTGCAACATTGTTTGATTGTGGAAATATTTATTTATTTTGCATTCGTATTTTGTATTTTTTCAACTCTTGAATTTTTTTACTTGCCTCTCTGTATAAGTACTCTTTCATTTAATACCCATTTCTATTGAAACCAACACATTCCCAAAGTCCGAGTGATGCTGTGTCTTTTAGAGGTCACAAAACTTGCATCCTCCAATGTCTGGGAATGCTGTTACTAAATGCTGCTATTCTCTGAGCTTTACTACATTCTATCATTGCCTTTTCCTTTCAAAATGAAGATAAAAAATCAATTCTTCCATAACATCACCCACTCCCCCTTCAAAGGAACATATTCAATTATTTTCTTTAAAAAATATTCAAATAATTTTTAGGTTTTTTTTCATACGCTTGATAAAGAAATGGATGCAAAATCTGAAAATGTAGAAAGTTTAAACAACAAAAAAGAAAAAATGTATAATGGGATGGTTGTATTGAAATGGTTAGCTTCCAAAATGGCTGCTAAATTTTATTGATTAGTTTTGTCTGATTGTCAAAGCTGTAACAGGTTGTCTAATTTTGCCAATTTCTTTTTTAATAAGAACTGTTTGATTTTTTTTCATTTGTTTCATAAGAAAACAAAATATACCCTCTCTTAACCTTATCACTAACCCTAAGTCTGGATGGTAATATTAATGATTTTTGATAAACTTTTATTTTATTGTGTGTTAATTTTCAAAATAAAAAAAAACAAAAAATTTAATAATAAATTTAAAATTTGCAAAATAATCTACAAGAATTAGAAAAAAGTTAATATTTGCAAAATAAATAAAATAATTTCACAATCAACAAATATAGTGGATCAACTTGACCTGTCACTGCTTGGAAAATGAGACAAAAGAAGTCAATAAAATTTAGCAACTATTTTGGAAGTTAACCATTTCAATATAACCATGGAATTATATGAAAGATGCTCTTTCATGACGTTTGTCTCTGTTCTTAGTTTCCTCAGAATAATATGCACATACTAAAAGAAAAAATATACATGTGCATACATTGGAATTTCATCTAAGCATCAGTCAGTGTATGGTCAGTGCAGATAATAATGGCTTGGAATTCTTCATTTTAGTTATAAGTTAGTAATCAACCTTCAGTTTGCAAGACCGCTATTTGATGTGTCAAACATTTTATTTAATAAGATAGACATTTTGTGTCTATTTGATTTGTTGATCATTTTGTTAACAAAGTATAAAAAGCTTAAGGAAATCAGATAATAAAGTGAATATTATTTATTTTATTTTTATTTTTGGAATCCTTTGAGATGAAGCTTCATAATTTGTTCATTTGTTTTTTTCTTTTTTTTTTTTCTTTTTTTTTTACAGACTGTTATCCTCATTTTCAGCCAATTGACCCTCTGGCCTTCTTCAGACGATTAACAACGTCGGGATAGAAATTCTGAGTCTTGTAACTTATCCTCAGTAATTACTCCCTTCCATACTTGCAGTCTCATCATGTTTTGGCCACATTGTGGTTAATCACCTGAAGAAGGCCAGAGGATAAGTTGGCCAAACGTGGTGAAACAACAACTACTATCAAGATGAGGATAACAGTCCACAAAATGAATAAATGCACAGATTAAAGTGAATATACTTTTTCTTTTTCTTTTTTTAAGTGTTGTTATCTTAAATTTTTTATTTTTTCCTGAATTTCTTGAGCTTTTCTGCTTGGAGAATCATAAAAATATGCAAATAGTCCAATCAAATATGTGAAATGGTTTGTATCTAATATACCAGTGCGTATACGGTGACAGGTTTGACAGACGAAGCACTGAACAGATTTCATTTGGGAAATCTGGCATTAGTTTATGAAAAAATTGTATGAATGATAACATGTAGAAATAATTTTTAAATTATTTGTAATAAATTGTATTCAGTTAAAATGAAACTTCATTAAAATTCGTTCGATCGTTTGTAACAGTAACCTAGATTGCTTTAAAAGAATAGAAAGAAAACATTTGTGACAAATTTTAAGATTGACTAAAACTCTAACTATTCACTTCGCTTTTTTTTTCTTTATTTCTTTTCTTTCTTTTCCTTTCTTGTTTCTCTTTTCACCACCCACCCCCTTTCCTTGCTATATTTTCTTCTAATCTATTTATCTCCTCCTTCCAGCCATCTACTACTTCCCATTGGTTAACCAATCAATCTACAACCACCCACCACTCCACTCGTTTCTTTCTGCAAATTGTAGATGTATACATTGTTTCCAGCTTAGTTTCATTTGCCTGTTAAACAACAAATTGAGGTGTTTTTCTTTTTGTAATTTAATACCAAAACAATACTCATTTCAAACAATTAATTGCATATGCTTAGTTGAACGTAAGTTGATATTTTAGGCATTTTTGTGAAGAAAATATGAACAGATATTTTTACCTTACACTATTAGGATGTTCACAATGAATTATTCATTTAAAAAAAAATGAAAATATAATAAGTGTTTTCATGAAGACAAGAATGAAAATGGAAGTTAAAAAATATGCATAAATTATCAGTCTAACATTGTAAACAAATATCGCCTACACCCTGTATTTAGACTGTAGAGCTATGACAACAGCATATTCTTTTCGTTGTTTTGATTTGTATATATCCATTGATATCCCATGTTTTTATGTAGAGTGATATGGTTCTCGGTTGATTAATTGTGTCTGTGTCGGATATATGCTCAGAGTCAAAACAATGAAAAGAATATGCTGTTGTCATAGTTCTAGTTATTACGTATCTTTTACTCTTGACTATCATCATGATTAAAATTATTTTTGTGATCCCTAGTTATACTTTTTATTCATTAATATTATTTACTGTTGCTTTGTATGTGGCATTGGCTGTCATTTATTTATTAGAGGGCAATTATTTTTTATTCTGTAATTACATTACATGGTTCTTTCATTAAGATCAATAGCATTATTACCAGTATGACTGTTACTGTTGCCATTGTTAATTTTTTTAAGTGTTTATTATTGACTACATGTTATACATGCAACAATTACTAAGTTTAATGATATTCCTATTGATAACTTTAGATAAGTTGTAAATTTTGGAGAAATGTTTATTAAAGAATATTTTTCCAATTTGTGCTTTTACCTTGTTTCTTATAAGGTGGGTTAAACCAGATTATATTTCGTTTCCTATTACTATTTTGCTATTATTATTCATATTAAATATTAACAAATCATGTTTGCTATTTTTAACCTGTTATATATTTTTGTTTCAGGTTAAATATATTTATATTGCTTTAATTAGTGGCTACTCTATGTCTTGTTGACCAAGAAATCTGTTTGAAAACTGCAGGTTATGTCCTTTATTAATATATATATATAATGGAATATTGTGTTTTTTTTTTCCATAACACTTGTATGTTTTATTGTTTAAATTAAAGACTATGTTTAAAAAATTAACTTGTTTTATATTCATTTTTATTTCTATGTAAAATCCAAATCTTCTAAAATTTTATTAATTATACATGGATGAACTATACAATCTAATAACATGGGTTTCAGGTTCAGCAATAAATTCAACTTGCGGTGGCAATTAACGCTACTGTCCTATTATCATTTGTTTCGACTGGTGTCAATTCTTACCTCCCGGCACATCACCAAATTTGCTATAGAACTGAAACACATCAGATAGCTGAACATTATATTGCTGTAGTTCACTTGTGTATAATAAATATTTTTCTTACATTGTTGAGCAGCCTATGTTTATTCTTCCTCATCTTTTCAACCATATATAAATTATCTTGTTGGATGTTCTAAGTCAGACTCTAATAGCATTGAAGCTGACAAATCAGACTTGGTTTATGATTAACCAATTTACATTTGTTACTGGTGTGCCATATTATTAGTAATATAATAACAAACTTAACCACAATTCATATTTTTTTTAATTACTTAGTTTGACCCATATTACTTATAATATGAATGAAACTTTTTTAAATGATCATCTAAAAATAAAAATCAGCAAAAGGGATGAATCATTTTAAATTGAAGAATATTATAGTAGTTGTCTACTTAAAGTTTAAAAGTGTGCAAACACATACAAATCATTGCATGGAAAAAAAAAAAATATATATATATATATATATATATATATACAGTGGATGCAAAAAGTATCCGATGCAAAGCCAAAAGTTGATTTATTTT
>NC_136489.1:67885820-68003320 GCF_053919585.1 Euprymna scolopes | reverse complement strand
AAATAAGTGTAATTCTAAATAAACAATTTTATTTAGAAAAGAATAATTACTTATTAGAAGGTGAGTTGCTATTTTGTTTATTTTGAAGTGATATGATTGCTAAATCATGGAACGTTATTCAAGTTTGCTTATTTTAATTATTTTAGTAATTTTTTTTTTTTTAATACATTTTTCTATTAGACACTTATGCATCAAAATCGATGGTAGAGTTCATCATCATATACAATAGAATAGGTACGCTTACATTTTATACAACTAAGGTTATTCTCTATACAGTGTTCAATATCGATAAGACGCTGCAATTTCAAATCCAAACTAAAAATGTTAAAATTGGTTGTAAACAAAAATTGTTACTTGTTACTGCCAGTTTGCTCTGGAAACGATCACTAGATGCCATGTAGCTAATAAGTTTTCCGATTTGAATTCCCAGAAGAAATATAATCATTTATCTACATGCCATCTGTGAAAAGATGGATATATATGTATCTTTTATTATTATTATTATTATTATTATTATTATTAGAGAACAGAGGATGTTTAAATGTTGTACGTCGCTAGAGATAGATAAGTTTTGAAATCCAACACATGCCAGCAAGTAAATCTAACATTAAACTTATGATAATGACTATACCTATAAAGATTTATTCTTGTATTTATTTATTTAAATCAACTATCAAACATCTGCCATTTACAGATTAGTATTCTATATGTATAAAAGTCAATGTTTGTTTGTACGTGACAGAAATCAATATGTTAACAGTTGGAACATCCAAATAAGTTTCAATAACGGTTATATTTTTCACAAAATCTAAAGACATTATTGAAATTTTCCTTTGATTTCATCTAAGGGCAATTATCAGTTAAGTCACTGAAATAATTGAATTATATTAAAATGTAAAGAAACGAAATTCATTCTTTTGTAGATTTATTTTGTTTCATAAAATAAAAATAAACAGAATATCTCACTGAGGGCTTAAATATTTAAGTAATTATTTTTAGATTAAAGATTTAAAATAATTTAATAAAACTTTTCATTAAATCCATTTTACAGTCGTAATGTAACATATCATAAACAAATATATATATATATAGATTTTTTAACTTTTTTTTTTAAACACCACAGAACTAACTGCTTTTTTTTATTACTTGATCTCATATTAAAAATGCTATTTTCTTATTTTTCTTTCAAAACTAGTTGTTTTTTCCATAAAACTTTTGAACCAGCAATGTACCTCCACATCGATAGCGCCAAGTCAATGCTAAAAAAAGCAATAAATGAACCGATAATACCTGGCATGGTATTAGTCCTGATAAGTAATGCTGGCTTCCTCCTAAGGATGAAGTTTACAGGGAATATGAAATTCACAAGCAGTCCTCATCTAAATGTATATCCCGAACATAGATGACATACAACATTTAGCATTGCTAAATGATCACCCACCTGGTACTGGTCAGTAAGGCTGAATATGTAGTTTAACTTCGATGTTTCAATGCAACTATGTCATACATGAATATTGCTAATATCAATTTGGGATTTTTTTTTTTTTTTTTTACAAGGTGATCACCACTTATCAAAGCCTAGAAGCCACTCAGTGATAAGGGTTATTGCGTGTACAGTACGTTAGTTTGGGGGTTTAATAAAAATGTCTACTTAAGGGGGCGGTTCATCAGGAATTTGTTTACGTTGGACTTGAAGACATCCAGGTTGTAGTCAGGTGGGAAGCAAGCAGACGGAACAGAGTTCCAGAGGCGTGCAGTTCTAAGAAAGAAGCTTTGTTCATGGAATCTACGTTTTGATTTAGGCACAGATAAAGAGTGGGGAAAATTTTTGACAGTGGTTTCAGCTAGACGGGTGTTTTTCATAAAAGATTTGCGCGGGGGGGGGACTAGAGATTGGAGCTCAGATAGCACCTGCCATGGAAATAACGATAAAACAAGGACAGGCTCACAACGTCTCTTCTATGGGAGAGAGGTTGCAGGGAAGAGAAAAGGGCATCCCCCACTAAGCCACGAAGTCTATTTTGTACTCTGTCAAGGCATGATAGGCTGTTTTTAGCAGCTCCCACCCAGATATGGCAGCAGTATTCCATCCTTGGGCGTACTTGGCTTTTATATAGATAGTCGCTTAAAAGTCGACATCCGATGTCAACTTTCCAAAGACATACGTATATCATGAGTCGTATTCATTTCCTTGAAAAATTATACATAATCCTATGCAGTACACATACAATTTTGAGACGTTGTTGTGCATCTCTGGAACACTCCATACAGTGATTTCATTATTATTATTATTTTTAATTATTGCTCTGCTTTATTTTTTCCTTTTATTGTTAAGTAATACCTTAACGTTTATGTGCAAAATTGTTGTAGATATGTATGAAAATATGAAAATGCCTCCCCACCCCCTAAATTGAACTAAAACATGCTGAGTAATTACTTATTCAAAATTGTCTTTCATATGCTTTAATACTTTCTACTAACATTGCATCACTCCTGAAGATGATTCCTTAAAGTCAAAACTTTAAGACAGTTTTTTGTTTGGATAAATAATAAATCTATAACTTGCTCAAGATTAAGATAAATAAAAAAAACTAAACTAAAAAAACATTTTTTTCTATCAAACTATAATTATCTCCATTGTCGTTTAATCTTCATTCAAAATCAAATAAGACCAAAACAAGAAAAAAAATCCTGGTGCTTGTTTATTATTAACCGACTATGAAAAAAAAAAAACGTCTGTATGATGTATGTAGTCATGACTTGAAAACTCTGCTCATAGAATTTTCACTTCGATTTATGCACAGCAAAAATCTCATAAATTGATTGAGTAGTTTTAGTTTTATTAAAAAAAATTGATTGAGTAGTTTTAGTTTTATTAAAAAAAATAGATTGAGTAGTTTTATTTTTATTAAAAAAAAAATAGCAGACCGCCCGGAATTGCTCG
The DNA here is from genome assembly GCF_053919585.1 of Euprymna scolopes. NCBI lineage: Eukaryota > Metazoa > Mollusca > Cephalopoda > Sepiida > Sepiolidae > Euprymna > Euprymna scolopes. Next base: position 68,000,376 of record NC_136489.1, on the reverse strand, counting down.
GTCGTAAAATACACTTAAATATGATATTTTGATTAATGCAGATTTTGTATTTATTATTATATTATATAGGACTCAATATATAGTAATAATTTAAAAAGTTAAAAAAAAAAATGAATTGTGCACCACCACCGAGAATTGAAACCAAAACGTTTAGCTTACAATTTACTTTTTCCTTTGATGTTAATGCCTAAGCTATAAAGACATGTTTGCTGCAAGATTAAAAATTAAAACATGAACCAATAGCTATTATGTTACACATGCATATTCGTTTGATCTTCACCTGCCAAATTTCATTTTTCTAATTTTCACACTTTTGCACCGATTTTCCCTAGCTAAAACCCAAATATAAAGTTTTGCATAGGTTCAAATACTCTATATATTAAGTTTCATGTCTGTAGACTAAAAACTGACAGAGGAGTTTGGTAGGCAAAATTTTTAAAACAAATATATATACACATACATAAATATATATATAGAAAAAGAGTTGTGTTTACTATAACCTTTTTATGCAAATATTACACAAATATAAATCATACGGAATATCTGCATGAATATAATTACATGTAATAGTTAACTAAAGATGATCATCCCATAAGAAAACAGAAAAAACTAATAGTGAATTAATTAAAATGAATGTTTAAAAGAATATACAAATTAGCTAGATCTTTTCCAGATGAATGCAATTTCACAGGCCATATATAACAAAGTTGTATTTTCTTTTTAAATAAATAGAAAAAAAAGGTTTTTAAATATGACTATCAAAACACACACAAAAAAACAATTTATAGAAATAAAGATCATTTTAAATCAAATTTGAGTTTTTCCAATGCCTCCCCTTCTCACCTCCCCATTGTTAAGAATGGTTTTCAAAAATGTGTTTTGCAAACTGTTTTCAAGATGGTGTTGTGAGATCGTCGCTCATGGTTTAGGCATAAAATTTGATTTTCTTATTTTAAAATAAATGTACTTGATCAGTGTACATGATTTTTGGAGTACAATATTTTCTTTCCATCACGGATACATACCTCATACAAATTTTTCTTTATTTTTACTTGTTCATGAGGGAAGGAGGAGGGTCTGGGCAAATCCTTCATAAATCAAAAACAATAGAGTGCAGAAATCAGTGAATCACTTTTGTTCATTGATCTCAGTCTGACCTCTAGACATCCAGAAACATGTACAAATATCAACAAAAATGTATTCTTTTGTTTTCCATTTTCACATTGCTTGATTCTATATAATTACATATAGATAAAGTATATGAAGATATCTTATGATTAAAAATTAAATAAGTAATAATTACAAGAAATAAATGTTGTCATAGATGTTATTTATTGTGTTTGTTGTGTGTTCGTGAGATCTTATTAGAATGAACTTAATAATTAATTTTTTTGTCATTAAATTATTTTATTTTTTCAACAGCAGCAAAGAAATATATATATATATATATATATATATATATAATATGAGAAAATTTCGGAATTAAAGAAAAGGTTAATAAAAAACTTTTCAAATGCAAAAGAGATTAATTAAAATATAGAGAAATATATTTATAGAATAACAACCTATCCAAATTTAAAAGGCTCTATATCAGTTATAGAGCCTAGTATAAGTAATAGACGTCACAATATTGTAGAATTAAATTAACAATATTTTATTCAAAACAAGAAATACAAGAAAAAGTGAGAAAAATTCCTTATTCCATGAAGTTTCAAAGATAGGCTCTTCACCTCAGAGGAAAAAAATGTCAGCAAAAGGAATATATAGATAAAAATTTAATTTTGCTGGTTAGCACGATTTTTGAAAACGGTAATCATAAAAGTTTTTGAAGGAAAGTAAAAGTTAATAGGAAAATAAAAAATACTCAGCAATGTCCAATAATTAGTGTTGTAGATATCCAGTGAGTTTGAGGTTCGTATTTGGTAGATCCAATAAGAGATTCAAAAAAGTGTTTTTTGGAGTCTCTTTAAAAATATCCAGGGATGAAGAAAAATGACATACTCTTGTAGATGATCTACTTATAAATAAAGTATAAAGGTGTGTGTGTATATATATATATATATTAGGTTGTCCGGAAAATAATGGCCAATTTTAGAGAAAAAGGATTTATTAATCAAATAGGTGACACTAGACATTGAAATTAGTCAAAGTATGATCCTTGATCAGCCATGCATTTTTGCCATCTATCAACTAGATCATTTATGCCTCGTTGATAAAAATTCTTTGGCTTAGATGCTAAGAAATCTTTGAAAAAAGATTCAACCTCTGCATTAGATCTGAAAGTTTTGTTGCTTAAAAAGGCGGCTAAATGCTTGAAAAAATGGTAGTCCATGGGTGAAAGATCTGGAGAATAAGGAGGATGTGGTAAAGTTTCGTATCCCAAGTCTGTGAGTTTCTGCAGTGTCATTCTCGCAACATGAGGCCACGCATTATCGTGGAGCAGGATTGGACCACGCCTATTAACTAATGCAGGTCTCAATTTTTGTAAATGATGATGCATTTCTTCGAGTTGATTACAGTAAACCTCTGCCGTGATGCTCTGATTAGCATCCAGAAAGCTGTAATGAATGACACCAATTGCACACCACCAAACAGTCAGCATAATCTTCTGTTGGTGAAACTTTGGCTTTGGAAAATGTTTGGGTGGTTCATCACAAGCAAGCCATTGACCTGATTGTTTCCGATTATCATAAAGAATCCACTTTTCGTCACAGGTGACTATTCGGTCAAGAAATGGATCATTAATGTTTCGCAAAAAGAGCATCGAACACTCTTCAAAACGTCGAGCTTGTTGATTTTCATTGAGCCCATTTGTCGAGCTTTTTCACCTCGCCAAATTGCTTCAGATGGTCCGACACTGTTGAACTGCTGACACCGAGACATTTCCCTGACACTTTGCCGTAGGTTTTGCTCAACAATGGCTCTCAAATTTCCATTGTCAAGATAAGATGGCCGTCCTCTACCTTCTTCATCTTTAAGGCTCTCATCACCACTACGAAATTTCTGAAACCACCTTCGTACTGTTCTATCACTTGTGATGCCTTCTCTCAATGCCCTATTGATATTTGCAGTTGTTTGAGAAGCATTGTTACCAAGCTTAAACTCATGCAGGAAAAGTAATCGTAAGTCTTCTTTTCTCATATTCCAAATTATGGGCTCATTCGCTCATAAAACGTTTTCTGAAAGAAAAAAGTAAGAAATTATTAAAGAGCACATATAAATCAATAATCATGTTGATGTTTACCTGAAATATAATAAAAATCCTATGATTAAATCCAATTTCAAAACAGACTTCCTGAAATGGCCATTATTTTCCGGACAACCTAATATATATATATTAAACAGCTGTCCTGTTTTTTAAATCTCTGAAACAGCTACATGATCCCCGTTTTCTAATTACAAAATTTTAGTTAAGGTTTTCTCTTTCTATCCTCATGTAGTTAAATTCTGTTTTAAAATTGAAGACTTTTGCAAAATCGGCTTATGCAAATGCTAAGTCTTTTTATTTAACAGTTTTAGTAAATGCTTTTTTTTTTCTTCCTTATATAAATGAGTTCTGTTTTGTCATTATAAACATTTTTGAAGTCGGATTATGTAGGTGCTAAGTCTGCGATAGGTTAAAGTTAAAATATTTTCTTCCTTCTGGGAATTTAAATTGCATCCTTTATTTTTATTTTTGCATTTTTTTTTATTCAAAGCTTCTTTAGACTATATATTATATACTTTATTTATAATACAACTGAAAAGAATATTTTTCCCATATATATATTTATATAATATATATTGTTTTTGAAATATAATATGTGATAAGTGAATATTATATTTTAAAACCAATACATATGCTGCTCCCCATTTGCAAGTACCAAATTGGTCAAAGGGAAAATTATTCCCAACTTGCATTTAGATAAAAATATACTTTCGTATAAATAATTGAATTCATTTAAAAAGTATCACAAACAAAACAAATAAACAGCATCTATATAATATATATATATATTATAGATAAATAGCATCTATATAATATATATATAGATGCTATTTATTTGTATATATATATATATATATATATATATATATATATATATATATATATATATATATATATATTTAAACTGTAATTCAATGAATTTCAAAAAACTCTTATTGAAATGAAATGAAGTGGTTGAGTTTCATATCAAAGAATTTTTATTATTCTAAGCAAGACAAAGAATGTTTTAGAAAGTTTATCTCCTTAACCTATAGGGTTTCGATGTCTACCATCTCATCAGAGGAGTGAAAATATTAGCAAATAGTTATAAAGGTATGCACCCTATTTGCTAAAGTCAGTGAGACATGGAAAGTCAAAGTGAAAATAAATTTATCAATATAAATTTTTAAATAAATTTTTCACTTTGACTTTCACTTTGACTTTCCATGTCTCACTGACTTTAGCAAATAGGGTGCATACCTTTATAACTATTTGCTAATATTTTCACTCCTCTGATGAGATGGTAGACATCGAAACCCTATAGGTTAAGGAGATAAACTTTCTAAAACATTCTTTGTCTTGCTTAGAATAATAAAAATTCTTTGATATGAAACTCAACCACTTCATTTCATTTCAATAAGAGTTTTTTGAAATTCATTGAATTACAGTTTAATTTATTTGCTCTATCTTGAATATCGAGCAATTCTCGTTTAGATGGGATAACTTATAGAATATTACTGCCAGTAATATTTTGTAAACCTACAATCTCACGTTTACATAACCACTGATTGTTAAATAAAAACTACTCCGAAGTATATATATATATATATATATATCTTTTTTCTAGGTTCAAAAAAAAAATGGTGTAATGTAAGCAGCAAAGTATAAGGTATTTGCAGCTTCTCTCTTCCAATTTTTGGATTTTTTAATCATGTCCAAACACATTTTATTGCCTTTTGATGGATTGATTGTTGCTATTTATTTTGATGAGTTAAGAGCAAAATAGATTCACTAATAATTAAGTGATTGATTTTGTGCTATGAAACAGATACTGTGAAGAATTGTAAGTGTCAGCTGAAATAAAGAAATAAATTGTAAGGTGGTCAAGATTCATGAAATTTGGAATATAGACTTTTGTCATTCATTATATGCTCTGTAATTACATTGAGTTTCTAAAATAAGGATTGGTATATATTTAAAAAGGAAATATAATAGAATAAAGAATATATCCACAGAAATATACATATACATATATATATATATATATATATATATATATATATATATATATATACATATATATATATATATAACCAAACACTCAATGAATTGTTCATTCTATATAATGAACTTTTTTCTGATGGCATAATATTTATACTTGAAATATTGTTAAAGGATATCTTACATTGTGATTGACTTTGTGAATAAATAAACTTATGAAATATATTGAAATATATGTGAAACTGAAATTGTTTTTATTTATAGCATGGCTGAAGGATGTTTTCTTTGTTTTGTTTTAATATGCATCTTTTTTTTTTTCACAGAATACTGAATAGAAAGGATAAAAAAAAACGTAAAATTGAATTCTTTTTTTGTCATTTTATTAGTACAATAATCAACAAAGCAAAAATCACATAAATTAATGGAGTAGTTTTATTTTTATAATTTGATTTTCTTATTCAAAAATTATTGAATTCTCCTGTATTGATCAATGCCTCCGTTCAGTCTCAAGAGACAATGGATACCCCATGTGTAAGGGTAGCTGCACAAGTAATTGTGAGGTAAGGGTTGTGCAATCTCCTTCCACACCTCTCCTGAATCGGCACTGCTTGAGTCCAGTGGCAAGGAGAAGTCCAGGACGACTGGAAACAATGCAAAGAAGAGCAGGGAGCACAGACAGCACCTGGAATACCAAAATGGTCACCTGTTTAGTACTAACCAGGCTCAACATTGCTTAACTTCAGTGATCTAATAGGAATATATGTCAGCATGATTATTATGCCATATAGCAGTCATCAATAAAATAAAGATTTATTTTCTCTTGCAAATCAATATCCCTGCTGGGCAATTTGGTCACACATATGACCAATCAGTTTGCAGAACGCATTGATTCATCAAGGCCTGGAGGCCACTCAAAGATAAGGATTAATGGGTACTGTAATGGAACTTGATAAGTTAATTTATTTTAAAGGATGGCTCTTCAAGAACTTGTTTACATTGGAGTTGAAAACGACTGTCATAGTCAACCGGGAAGCAGATCTGTGGTATTGTGTTCCACAGATGAGCAGCTTTAAAAAAAAAAAAAAAAAAAAAAAAACTGCTGATAGAATTTTCACTTAGATTTAGGCACAGACAGAGAGTAAGGGAAATTTCTGATAGTTGTAGGTAGTCGAGTGTTTGTCATGAAAGACTTACCAGGGAAACCATAGAGTGAAGCTTAGTTGAGCACCTGCCATGAAAATAATGATAGAGCAGAGGGAAGCTTGCAATGTCTTTCTATGAGACAGAGGCTACAGAAAGAAGAAAAGGACATCACCCACCAAATTATGAAGACAGTTTTGTATTCTGTCGAGGCAGGAAAGGATGCTCTGAGTAGCTTCTCCTCAGATGTGGCAACAGTACTCTACCCTGAAACATACTTGGCTCTTATACAAGTAGAGGATTGCATCAGCACTAAGATATCTACTGGAGCGGTAGAATGATCCAACCATTTTACCAGCAAGGGATTTGATGTATGTGTTCCAATTCAGATCAGGAGTGAAGGTCTGTCCCAGAAGCTTGTCAAAACATGGTGATGGTTAACTAGTATCTTATGACTTATATATATTTATAATGAATTTGTCACCAAAAAAACAAAGGATGTTTATTCTGTGAGACGTTTTTGAAGTATATGTTTATCGCTTCCATTACATTATAAATAAAAGAATTCACTCTTTGTTATCAACACACACACACATGATGCAAAACCTTCTTGTCTCTAAATGATTCAGAAATTGGTTAGAACAAAACGTCTGTCAATGTAGCATTGTATAGGGAAGTTCTTTGATCTTCACTTGATTGAAAACAGTTGAGTCTCTTGCCGATACATTGTAAGCAGTTTCTCAATGGATTGTGACATCTCTCAATTAAAGCAATTATTAAGAACAACAAATAACTTCATTATTTGCTCTGGGATTTGATTTACTTTGCATCTACATGAACATCCAACCCTCATAAGAGTTGATAGAAGCCCCTCAAAAAACAGATGTTTATTAATTAAACCCAAAAAGCAGAAACAACCTTCCTTTATCACATACTTCCTTCCATGGCATAGCTTCTTGTACACATCAAGTTATTCTCTAATTTTAAATTTATTTGTCTTATTTATTCTAACTGTACATGAAAATTTACATTGCTCGGCACTGTTTTTAAACAACCATGTTTAGTATCCCTACACAAGCATGGAATGGAGAATGAGAACCATGTAATCCATAAACACTAAAAAGTCAAAATGCCTAAAAAGTGACAAGATGCGATCAACACACAAAAACAGATTTGAGAATAGAAACACTAGAATAATGCAACAATAATGAAAATGAAGACATTCATCTGACCATATTAATGCTCTGAATCAATAATCTGAAAGAAAGTAGAAAGTTGACCTTGGCTTTACTTTCAGCAGCCTTGTAACTCTCTCTTTTCCCTTATTTTTCCGATAGTCCTCACATTCCATGAGCAATGTTTCTGATAAAGAGTAAGGGATTGCTGTCTAACACTTATTGTTAGTTAATTTTTAACCTTGAAATAATATTTTTTTATATTTTTCTTATTTAGCTCCTTACATCAAGTGGTTTCATGCTTTGTATGGATTGATTTCCATAAAAAAAAACATCATTAAACTAATTTCAGTCATTCTTCACATTTGATTTCAAATAGTCATCTTTGTTGTTGTAGGCATTAAATAGACTACATACATGTAACAAACAGAAATGTCACTTGCAGCAAAACAAAATGCTCACAATGTCTCCTAACAAAATCTTCACTCAACTTTCAGAGAAATGTCATTAGAATTGAAGTGGAACTAAAAAGAAAAGCAAAAACGTACATTCCATGAAATCTGTACAATTTTTGCAAAAAATTCCATGAAATCTGTACAATTTTTGCAAAAAATTCCATGAAATCTGTACAATTTTTGTGAAAAATTCCATGAAATCTGTACAATTTTTGCAAAAAATTCCATGAAATCTGTACAATTTTTGCAAAAAATTGCATGAAATCTGTACAATTTTTGTGAAAAATTCCAAGAATTAACAGATTTCTCCCGTGTGCAAAGTAAAAAGTTCTTTAAAACAATTTTGTGCAAGCAAAAGGAATTTGTTTCTCAGATAACAGAAGACTATCAAAAGCAGAAACATTGGTACTTGTACAGTTTAATCAAGACATTTAAAAATGAAAATATTAAAGATTATATTGTACGTATCCGTTTTGGGCTGAAGATCTTTGAAAAAATTTTCATTAAATTTGATAGAGTAGTTTTTTTTTACAGTGGAGAAACACATTCTTATGAGAGCGCATTGAAGTCAGCCATTATAGAATTTGTTGAACACATCACAGGGAGATGACTCCATGTAAAGTGCCGATACTTCCTCCCCATCTTTAATTCTAGCTTTTCTTCCTAAAAATCGAACCTTTTGCTCGGTATCATAACAAATTGTTTTTTCGCTGTAAAAAAAAACTACTTGATGAAATTAAGTGAAATTTTTTTCGGAGAACTTTGTTCCATAACACATAGATGCAATATAACCTTTTCTCAATATCTTCATTTTTTTAATGTCTTGATTAAACTGTACAAGTACCGAAACATTATATCAAAGAAATAGTTGGCAATTTTAAAGAAAGAAAACTTTTGTTTTTGACAGTGATGTTCATCATCTTAACACCATTTGTTGATTTTCATATTTTTATAATTGAATAAAAATGTTTAAATATTCATTCAAATCAGATCTATTTTTAGTTTTCAAAAAGACTTTTTTACATATAACATTTTCAAATCAAAACATTTGCACTTATTAAGGTATTCCAGTATTATGAACCCATCCTAAGGCAAGATATATATATATATATATATATATATATATATATATATATATATATATATATATATATATATGGAAGATATTTATTAAGACAAATATTAAAAATTTAAATCTTTACATTTAATGTTTTGTTAAATTTTCTCTTTTGTTTTCTCAATATTTTATTTTAATAAGAGAAATTACATTTTTCTCCAAATAAATAAAAATAAATGATGCTTGAAGTATCAATCCAACCATTATTGCAAAAATGTTATCATTGAAGTCTTAAATTCAGTTTTTTGTTCTGGTCACTCCTCCGTGTGTCAGTACATTAACATTAACTGTATCTTATATATCAAAAATATTTCATCTCAACAAAGAAAAAAAAACTAATTCCATGCCTGATGGAAATATACATTGAGGAAACTAACTTTATTTAAAATTATTAAAATAAATAAATGCTTATTTAAAAAAAAAAATTCTGCGTTATATTTCTAAATTGTAAGACAAATTTACACAACGCTTATATCTGAAAAAAAAAAAATCTCTAAAAATATACATATTTGCATCTTATTCAAATTAAATCAATGTTTCAATATATATCCTTGACATTAATCTTGCATTGCCAACAGTTCTAACATTTCAAAATACAGCCGCTGAAAACAACGTGCGGATCTTTACAAACAGACTTTTCTTTCTCCAACTTTACAACATGGCAAGAAAGAAGAAAAGAAAAAGAAAAAAAACACACTGAAGATGGAGTATACCTCTGAAATATATTTGTCATAAATTCCAAACAAGTAAAATATTTGTTTATTTTCCTTTTCCTCATATTATGCTGTGATTTGACTCTCAAGTGCACGTGATGAATATTTTATATTATATTTGTATCTTATTTATGGCATATAACAGCTTTTTTTTTAAATTTAAAATTCATAAGTTGCTTAAAAAAAAGTTTCCATTCTTCAAAGCATGCCACAGAAGAAGAAGAAGAAGAAGAAGAAGAAGAAGAAATGCTTCAATCACACCTTCCATGACAAGAAAACACCACAATATAAAAGGATTATAAAAAAATAGCAGTAAATTTTACTAATATGAAATATCCCCTGTCTCTGAGAAGGTTATTCTAACTGAAAAAAAAAAAAATGTAAGAACTAAGTAAAAAAAAATTATTTGTATTTTATCAGTGGCTTATAAGATCTTTTTCCTTGATTTTTTAAATATATATAAATTGTAAACAAAATTCAATTCAAACGGCTTGGAATATTTTAAGCATGGTAGTCAGTAAAGTAAATGTGTTACTGTGGTCACTCTTGCTACTTTGCATTTAAAGAGAAAAGAAATGAGAGTTGTCATGTTTCTCATAAAGAACACTGTTAACTATTTCCAAATCCCTCTCTAATTTAACATGTGATCATGTTTCAACCAATCACATCCTTACCCCTGTTTTCATTTTTACAAATAAAATAAACATAACACAGTTTTAGAAAAACAAATGTATTTCTTTATTCAGTTTTTCTGTTTATACAAAATGCTGCATATTTTTGTATGTAGTGTCTATTTCACCAGTCAACTATCTTAGGGTTGTAATAACAGAGAGAGGGAACAGAGGTTGGAGCCATAACCACAGTGTGATGGTTGGAACATTTGTATAACTCTTAATAGCTTCCTTGAAATCTCCACTGGAAAGCTTTGGACTTGGTCAGCATTAGCAAAATGGTTGGAGAGATTAGAAAGGAAGCGAAAGAAAAAAAAAATTAAACAATCAACAATCTGATGCCGTCAGAATGACAGTTTGTCACTTTCAGTGACATCATGCAATCTCGTTTCTTTCGTGAAGCTGAACACCGATAGCTTCATCTGTGTTCTAAATGAGGTGATGAAACCCTGAATCAATCAGGTAGCTGCAAATTGACTGTACATGTGGCAGAAAAACTTGACACCCTGCCCTACCAACAAGAAAACCCAGGCCTGGCAGTCAAAGCAGCTTGTCGAATATACTTAACTTTACATTTGGACTCCCAACTCGCCTGACTGCAACTGCCTCAGCTTCTTTGTATAGGACACAGTGGAATGAAGCACCAACAGATTCAGTAGCATTATAAAACACAAATTAAAAGCTAGGATTATCAGCTTATTTTTTTATAAACAGCAATCATTTTTATAGCCACACCTTGTGTATAGATTTAATGCATGCGTATGACCCTTTTTTTTTTTTACAGATTTTTTTAATAATTATTTTCTGTTGACCTGAGACCAAATTTTCAGAAAAGTGTCTGATTTTTATGTTGATTTACTTAACTTTCCTTTATCATTCATGTCTACCAAATATTTTTTTTGTGTTTTTCACTCAAGATCTTTCCTGTTTTCACAGGAAAAATCCAACTTTGGCACATTTGTTGATATAACAAGAACCTACCAAGAATGGTCTACGAGATGAGAATGGCATGCTTCGATATCAGATGTTCATATTCATTAAGAATAGTGAAAAGGAGATGAAAAATGACCAGATCGATGCCAATAATCAACAGCTTTCACGCGATAGTATCCCCGTACAGACTCAATTCCAGTAAATTGTCCTGCTGTAATACAAAAATAAAAATACTGTAAAATATTTCAAAGTGAACTGAAGATAAAAGCATTTCAGTGAAATATGTGCATATGTGTGAGTTTAGTGTTTGTAGACTGAACAACTAATGTTCAGGAGAGATAGGTAACAGTTAAATGGTTAATCAGGTCATCAATACAAGTATTTCCAGAAATTTAAAATTAAAAAAAAATAACACTGGTATGCACCTATGGTTCTTACTAACAGGGAGACTCGATGTTGCCCAGGATTAAATGAGGATCTATTGTTATTGAAGTCGCCTATTTTTTAATCAAATACTCAAGTTGAGGATCAACTACGGTGCCCTGGGAAAAAGCTTCACATGCCTCTCCATAATGACTAAATCCAAAATACATTGTAGTCTACAGTGCATTTTAGAGAACGTACTGTTGATTTTATAAAATTATTTGTATATGGTTTGAATTAAAGTTTAAAATGCAAAAGTCAAATTTCATGGTTCAATTGTGTTCTAAACAGAAACATTCATTTCGAATGTGTTCCTGTCTTATCAAACAACCTACTGTTAATTTTATATGCCGGGCCTTTCTGCTTGTTCAGTGATAAAACTTCTCAAATGCACTTATAATGTTAGGCTGTATAAGGATGTTAATATTGGTAAAAATCAGACTGTTCCTTTAATTTGATTTTTTGATTATTGATTTTCAATATTTATCAGAGGCATTTCAACACATAACCTATTTAAGAACATTTCCATACACTTAAAGTACATTTGTGTGAAATTTCAAAATTGGCCCAGCTATTTCAGAGTCCATAGCGAATCAACTCTTTCTCTCACACATATACACAGACAGACAGTGTATTTTATATATAAGTAGAGATATAAAAATTAAAAAAAAAAAAAAACAATAATCTGAAAATTATTTATACAATTTAAATTACCACATATCATAAAAAATCCAATCAATTTTATAACATTTTTTAAATATATAAAATTCTTCATTGAATTACCTTTGTAAATGATGAACATTTTCTTCCAAGAAATTAATTATGAGAAAATACAAAAGTCGGGGAGATGTCCACAATGAGTAAAATTAAAATAAACCAAACTCCTGGGCAACGCCAGGTAGGTACAGCTAGTTGAACAATGATTGTTGATTTGCAACACAAAATAGATTTTAATAAAAGAAAAACAAGAAGATATTTTAGATGTAAATTACTGTAAAGATTATTATAAAAAGTTAAAATAAATCCCGGAGCCAATAAGCGAGTTATGTGTTGTTCTTTTTGTTTCTAGTAATTCTACAGCAAAGAGAACAAGAACATTTCTACAATTACTATGGTCACCATGATTGAGAGACAACAAAATACCATAGAGAGCATACCAGTTGAGTGTGTGTGAGTCCTCAAATATTTTATATTAACCAGCTCGAATTAAGACTGAGAGGTAAACTTTTGTGATTTCTACGTTTTTCGTGACTCAATAAATCATTTAGCACAATCAAACAATAAAGATATACTATTATATTTTTAACTGTGTTCATCGTTATTATTTTCAGCATAGCAATGATATACAACATTACGTTTCAGAATTAAATAACCCAAAAATATTTGTCATGAAACCGAGAAACCAAATCCGTTTGTTTCCATTTATAGCTCTTTTTTTTTAAGGGGGCAGCACTATCCTTCCCTAATATTTTTTTAAAGATTGACATTTTAGAGTTTTTAGGAGGTGCCCTTATTTTATCCTTCAAAAGCATCATTCTCATCTTTTTTCTTTTTAAGTGGCAGCTCTTATACCAGAAAGTTTTAAAGAGCAACACTTATCTTAGGTTCAATTTATTTTAGAAAATTTACTTTCATGAATTAAAATATCACATTTCTCTTACCAATAGGAGCAAACACAAAAGCTGTTACTGTACTGTTCAAATTGTTGATCCTTTTGTAATCTGATGATGAATCATTTGGGGAAAATTGAACTTCATAAGTCAAAAGGCATCTGAAAGAAGAATTTCAAATGAATGTGTCGGTGAGTACTGAGGTAGTTTTATCAGGTCTTGTGGAGTTTAAGGAATGACTGAGTTTTCTATGTTCTTTACCAGAGTTGGTCAAAGGTCAAAAAGATTCCAGATGGACCCAATCAGAGAAAGTTCCACAATCAGATCAAACAAATTCTTTTAATTAAAATCATTGCTTGATGATAGATGTGTGATACTCAGAATTAAATTTCGTTAATAATCAAAGATATTTAATAATGCAACTTATCTGTGGAATACATCCAATTCAACTGCTGTAGCTAAAAACACTTTGAATTTAGATGCTTTTGGAAAATGCTCAAAATAGTATTTTCAATCAAAAAAGCAAATATATATTTCTGGGCAGCAAGATGCTACAACCTATCCAGAAAAATGATAAAGAATAGTTTCTTTTTTTTATATTTAAGATAATAGCTTAAATTTTTTTTTTTTTTTTTTTTTTTTTTACAAAGGTATTACCACTTATCAAGGCCACTCGAGGATAAGGGTTAAAAAGTGTACAGTAGAAATTGGACAATATAGTAATTGTTAGTAATGGAAATTCGGTAAGTTTGTTAACTTATATGGAATGGCTAATCAAAAAATTGTTTACATTAGACTTGAAGACAACCATATTGTAGTCAGCTGGAAAGCAGGAAAACGGAAGACAATTCTATAGGCGTGCAGTTCTAAGAAAGAAGATTTGTTCATGGAATCTACGTTTAGGTTTAGGCACAGATAAAGAGTGGGGGAAATTATTGATAGTATTTTCTGCTAGACGGGTGTTTCTTGTGAAAGTTTGGTGAGGGGGAACCATAGATTGGAGCTCAATTGAGCACTTGCCATGAAAATAACGATAAAGCAGAGACAAACTCACAACATCTCTTCTGTGAGAAAGAGGTTGCAGGGAAGAGACAAAGACATCCCCTACGAGGCTACGAAGTCTATTTTGAACTCCATCAAGGTGGGATAAGTCCTTTCTAGCAGCTCCTGACCAGATATGGAAACAGTACTCCATCCTTGTAATAGGTTTTCTCGTGCAAAAATGTGTCGATTCTTTCTGGCAAGTTCATTTTGAATATATATTGTTTTTTGTTTTTTTATAATAGCTTTTTCTCGTCCATAAATGTTGTTTATTATATTTTCCAAGTTGATAGCATAAACAGATTAGGAAATTGTATTCATTTTCAGTTCATGAGAGGGGAATCTTTCACCATACCTTCCCTTAAACATGCCAAATGGACTTTTATTAGCTTAAATCTACAGCACAATCATGTTGACACACCGGTTCTCACCAAATAACCGAAGGTTAAGCAATTTTTAGCCTGGCCAGTACCAGATGGGTGGCCATTTGTATGTACCTTTTGGGAAGGTTGGGCACGGGGCCAGCACCCTCACTTTGAAAAAAGAATTCCTCACTACAAAAACATCTTCAAAGTTGTGGATGGTTTATGCCCCTCCAGGGGTTCAAGGCTATGGTGGTAGCGATGGATGATAGCTTAATACAAATCTCCTCTAATATAACATGGTTGATTTTTGGGGAAAAATGGTGATATTAATGATTTTGAATAGAATTGGGTATCAAATAGTTTTAGTACTGTGATCAACCCTGAAACAGATTTGAGAAAACAAACAATTTCATTTTCTATGTTTGTTCAAAAACAATAGAAGTAATTAAATAATTAAGATGGTGGTCGGCAGATGAAATCTAAAAAAGGTTCTCTACTTAAAGTAGACCAAGGTGCTGAAATAACTAATAGGATTAAATCTAATGGGATAGTGAAAATGGAATTATGATTACAATTATCAACTCTAAATTGACCACTTGAGATTAAAATCAGGTGAGAAATAAGCAAATCAGAGAACAAGTAGGATAATTGAGGCAGAGTGGCAAGAAGGAATGAAATAGTCCAATGTAAATCTCTTTAATGTATGTGTGCCATGATAAAGGAGATATTTATTCACTGCGATATAACTTCAAAAACAACAGATTTAGATTTTAATAATTACAATCTGTTAAAATCAAATTAACATTAAATAATTTTAAATGAAGTATCTAAATAAAAATGCTACAAAAACAAATGAAAAATATAAAAAGAAATATTTGGTCATTTAACTCTTTATGAACTGAAATATGATTAAAAAATATTTATTGTTAATTTTAATTCTCTTCAAACTGGAAAAAAATGAAGTTTAAGGGTTAAACTACCACTGAAAATGTTTGCATTTCATAAAATTACCATTAGTGCTTCAAAAAGTGTATTTATGACAACATATGAAATTCTTCACTCTCTGAGACAGAAGGCAGTATACTGAATGTAAGCAATGGACAGTTGCAATCTGGAGGTATCTGACATCTATCCAGATACTGAACTTATATGTACAAGGCGTGTTTGAATCAATTTCCACTTTATTTATGCCTTTATATTCATTTATTTATGATTTAATGAATTATTTCAACCAGGTCATAAAGTGTTAATGTGCCCTGTTTGGTTTGGTTTCATTATCTGTGGGACACTTGGGTTCTTGCAAGGGTAAAAATGTCAATGAATAAATAAACGACTTGATAGTTAACAAAATAAAAAACAAATATAAAAAGGGTAAGATAAAAAAAAATTGAATAACGCGTTTAGTATATAAATTTAAAAAGTCTCCCACTCCTACACACATACACAAAAACATAAATAAACTAGATAAATAAAATAATTTTTCTTCTATTTGCCGCAGAAATATTTATTCACTGCAATATAACTTCAAACACAATTATCATTTCACATGGTTTTTAGTTCGGCATTAAATAACCTGAAAAGGGTTGATATGCTGTAAAACAGAAACAACCAACCAGCAGGGTTTTTAGGGGATTTAACAAACAGAATTTTCCTCCAAATATATTATGGAACAGGGTCAAACACATTGGATCACTATGTAGTTTTAACTTATCAAATAAGATTTACTATTGTTAAAACAAATGTTTATATACATAGTCTACATTGCACTGTAGAGAATCTACTGACAATTTAATAAAATTATCTGTAAATCATGGCTTCACTTAAAGTTTACAGTATCATGGTTCAATTGTGCTCAAAACAGAAACATTCATTGTGAACGCGCCCCTGTCTTATCAAAGAACCAATTGTTGATTTTATGAAATGAGTTTTACATAATCACTTGAATTAAAGTTAAACATACAAAAGTCAAGTATCATGGTTCAGTTGTGCTCTAAAAAGAAACATTAATTTTTAATGTGCCCCTGTCTTATAAAAGAATCTGTAGTTGATTTTATAGGCTTGGCTTTTTTTGCTTGCGCAGTGATAAAACTTCTCAAATGTTCTTGTGATGTTAGGTTGTATAAAAGTGTTAACTTTCATCAAAATTTGACTTGCTTCTTTAATCGGATCTTTTCAATTATCGATTTTTGATACTTAGCAAATACATTCCAATACGAACCCAGATAAGAACACTCCCAGACAAATCAGGTACCTTCATGTGAATTTTTAAAAAAATCAGCCCAGCCATTTCCAAGTCTACAGATAAGACAAGATGAGAATCTAATCAATTACATCATCTTAAGAAGCACATTATCAACAATTGTTAACCAATGAATCATTATATTATACAAACTTTGATAAGCTCACATTCTGACATGAAGGCCAGCCATCATACTAATACCTGAATACACTGTGGGAAAAATAACTTTTTGTTTGATTTCTTGTCAGATGTTTTTTTATATTTCTTACCAGTTAAATCACATTTTCTTTTGTTCCCATATATTTATCTAAAAAAAAAAAAAAAAAATTTTTTTTTTTAAATTATTCCATCTTGTGCCTTAAAAATAAATGCCTTGCATTTTTCATTGATTACTTGAGTGCATAATGAGAAAGGATCTATCTTTGTCTTTTTATTTTCTCTTTTCAACCTGTTGTCCACTTATGCCATAAGTTCACAAAAATACATTAACCATTTTTTTTGTTTTCTTTACTCTGATTCAGTTCTTATTCTTTACTAACTGAATATACCCGTCATTATAAGGTCATAACATACTGCTGAGTGGTGGGTTTAGTCACATACTATTTAAGATACACTGAATATCCTAACTTAGGAAAATGGTAACAGGATTAAGAAAGTGAACCATATGTCGTATTTATGGAAGCATAAAACATATCAATCGTCATGTATGAAAATCAAGCAGGTAAGGGGAAATAACTCATAGCTTAAATAAAGCTTACTTCCAATTTTAATAATTGGAAGTGAATTAAATCAAGTTTAATATTCATAAATAGAACAATTAAAACAACTCTATTGCTGTAAACTGGAAATAACAGAGCTAATTAATAAAATAGATTTTTTTAATGTAATATGTAAATCAGGTGACTACTGTTACATAGATTTCATTTGAATAAATAATTCAAATAGAAATGATGATGGAATAAAAAATGTATAAAAGTCAGTTTTCAGTATGAAAATTTGTGAAACAGTGCATCTCTTGTATATATTAATCTAATTGTGAACAAACATATAAACAAACAGGAATAAGACTTTTTATAATCGATGAGAACGTCTGATTAGTCCAACAGAGACGTGAGCAGACAAGTAATTGGTCATAAATCTCATTGAAACGTTCCAAGATCTCCAATTCTTTAATAAATCCAAAGCAGAAAATATGTAACGAGAAAGACACAAATGATAGTAATGCATTTGCATAAACTTTGGTTACGCATTAAAAAAAAAAAATTGTTTGTCAATAAAGACCGCAAACATCACAGATGATGCTATGGCTTGCGTATAAATTTTTTTAAGAGTTGCGCAATCTCAAACCACACCTCTCCTGAGCTGGCACTGTTTCGCATAAGGTTTTTATCTACCTCCACATCAAGGAAGGAAATTACCCCTGACCAACCAGACAAGCAGCAAAATCTCACCCCTACACAGTAGAAATCCCCAGATGCCAGAAAGCTTTCTACTCTAATAGTTTATTCCCTAGAACTAACAGAGTTTGGAATTCCCTTTTGGATTCCTGCTTCCCTGACTGTACTGACATGCAGAAGTTCAAATGTAATCTTAACAGACAGCTTGCTGCTCAACTCCCTACATAGTAGCCCCTACATCAAAGTGTTTATTTGGGGTCAAAATGCAACAATTTTTTTTTTTTTAATTCAAAATAACCAGCATTTATGATAATAAAATTGTCTCCTGAGTACAACAGAAACACAGAATCAAAGGTGATCGGTTAACATCTTGATAAAAAAATTACATACAAAACTAAGGTACAGATTTATTTCTCAGCACAGTTTTTTTTTTTATTGTTGCTGTCAAGTCACAAATATTATATGGAGCGATTGAAAGTTGAATAATGAAAAATACTATGGCATGATTGAAAACTTCCACATATTACCCATTCAGAATAACAACTAACCTGAAAGTTGCGAGGCTGCTGAAATTAAACCCAAGGTCCACATTCTATTCTCCCTCAATATGGATGGCTTGCGTTATGTGGATGCCAGTTTTGTCCCTATTTCTTTGTCTCTCCATTAGAGCTAAGTTAGACACAAGATCGGTTTTTTATGTGCAGAAAATACAGCTCCCAAAAGGAGGTACTGGATTGGGATAAAAATAAAAACCGCTTCAGTCTAGAAGCATTCCTCCTCCACTGACTAAGGACAAAGCAGATACTACACTTTGAACCCAACCTGAAATCCAAGATGTCTGATTATTACTAACATCTCAATCATGAAACAAATAATACTAGTTTGCATGCTACTAGTAAAAGTTAAAAAAGCAGACAAGATCTGACACTGAATTGTATGATATGCCAGAATATTCACAACACTCGTCTAGCTACAACCATTGTTAACAATTTCCCCTGCTCTCTATCTGAAAACTAAATGAAAATTGCACAAGCAAAGTTTATTTCCTAGAACTGCCTAACTGTGGAACACAATACCACTGGGGTGCCGTCTATGGTCACTTTCAAGTCGAATATAAACAAATTCTAGCTGAGCAGTTCTTTTAAATAATCAAATTCTACCAATGTCCACCACTACCAGTCATCAGTACTGTCTCATCAGCCACCTGACATTCATTAACCTTTATTTTTTAATGGCCTTTGAGTCTTGATTTCCTTGTAAAAAAAAAAAAAGTTATGGTATGTGATTATAAATATTGACTTTTAATGAAACAGAACTTACTTGCTGCCAATGATTCGGTCGGACCAAACAAGCAAAACTTGATTTCTTGTAATGTTCAAGACTCTCACTGAAATTACCTGTAGGAAAGAAAAACAAAGAATGGCGTGACAACGGTCATGGAAGTATTTCTTTCATTAGCAAGAACTCAGAGTCGTTTAAACGTACAGTTAATTTGCATGTCAGTGGGAAGAAAGAAATACAAATGTTCTTTTTTTTGCACAAACATTTAACAGTATTTAACAGTATTCAGCAGTTCAAAGGCAAACTTTAATTTCAACACTTCAACAACATTTTGAATTTGTTTAGTAATTTATTTATAATTTATTTAGTAATTTATTTCATAAATACTAAGAACTTTCTTTAATATTTTGAAACGTTTCATTCATCTATTTACCAGCATATCAAATAATTTGTGTTGGATTATTTGGATTATTCAGACGACTGTTCTCATCTCGAGTGTTATTCTCACAACATTTTGGCTGAAGTAACCTTAAATCTTTCTTAGTACTATCTTGTCAAACTCGGGGGTCGGCATGAAATTTTGAGTGGAACCCTTTATTTAATCCATTGAGGAAGAATGCTCTCATTCCATCAACCATGAAGGTTAAACCTTCAACCTCCAGAAGAGTGTCATTTACAACTGAATTTTACCTAGTATTTTATTCCGTTATGACATGGAGGTTACATTGAGTGAAACATTGTGGAAATAAAACTCAAGATGAGAACAGTAGTTCAAACAATCAAAAATTATCAATCCTCATCTCAAGAATTCAGAAACATAATTTTTGTGTTATTTAATGCCAAATCTATCTATCTATTGGGTACAATTTATCTGATACAAGTTGCTATTTTACCCATAGCTGGAGAGAGAATGTTAATATTTTTCTCAATAATATTGCAGTGAATTTATAATACAACTGGATTTAAATACCACTTTTCCGATTCCATGGACATTGTCATTATCTATTATACAACTTGTGATCACCACGTTTAATGACTTTTAATTTCCATCACTATTTATGTAACAATATACTTCTCTCTTCTTTCTTTCAGAACTTTTTGCAACATTTAAAAATGCTCTTTCATTTCAAAATTGTTTAACTGCCATTAACCTTCTAAGTAGGGATGACAACAAATTAATATTTATTTGCAAAAAAATTGTCAAAAATCTGCAAAACAAACTAATATTTGCTCAAATTTGCATAGTGGAATAATTTGCCCTGTCACTGCTGTGAGAAACAGACAAAATTAGTGGAGAAAATTTGGCAGCCATTCTGGAAGCTAATCGGTTCAATATAACTATGAACTCAATCTTAAAGCTCAATATTATCTACCTACATCTCTCTCCAATGATTTTTAAATTGCCTGATAATCACTGTCAGCTAGGGTTTAATTCTGTTATAAGCAAAAATAAAGGGAAATAACTCTAAAACAATAAGGTTGTCTCTCTTGAGGAAGATGGGCGACAGAATGAACTAAGATGACTTGCATTATTTACAATTATTGTTCTTGTAAAGTTATCGTTTTTTTTTCTATTGTTAATAGTTTCATGCTCATATGAAGTGTTTTTGCTAATTCTCAACACCAGCAAGAAATGACATTCTTATGAACACAAGTTCATTGCTTTGTAATTTGTTAGTTTTTTTCTTTAATCAACAAACCAATAAATTTCTTCTAAAAAATTAAACACAAAAATAAAATCAAGTTCTTTATCATCATCATCATCATCATTTCGTTTATCAACATCTCCCTGGAAAGGGATGGGATTCATTTACAGAGGATTTCCCTCAATCTTGGTTCCAAATTAGGAGCTTCAAAGATCAAGGGTTTTCCTAAGGATGTTGGTGGTACCTACAATAGCAGAAGTCAGAAGTCTGAAGGCCGTTTAAAACATCGGGGATTCATAGTTTTTTCAATTGTCCTTCCAGACGACTTGATACTACTCCTAGTATCCCTACTACAATCGGGATTATTTGTGTTTTAACCCAAGGCCAATGGAGCATAATTGCTCCACTTCTCGTTCTCTTTCTCTCTCACATTCCTGTCCCAGGGTACTGAGAAGTCTTCAATCTGTCATTTTTTGAGACCTTGTCAATGACGACCAAATCCGGACGATTATGTTCCAATTGCTTGGTTGTTATGACACTTTTGTCCCACCATACCTCTACCTTGCCATCCTCACTTGTTCTTACTTCATCAGACACCTCCTCAAACCATTTTCCAGCACACTTCACCCCAACCTTCTTACAGACCTCTCAATATATCCGGAGTCCCATGCGATTGTGTCTTTTGTGGTTCTCTCTCTGGGCCAATCCACTACACCCTGCTGCAAGGTGCGTAATTGACTCTGAGGTCTTATCACAAATCCCGCATTCTGCAGCAACTTCCTCTCCTAGAAACACTTTTTTGAACAATCATGTTCCTAATGCCTGCTCTTGTGCTGCACAAAAAAGCTTCAGTACTCTTAGCCAGATACCCAGCTCTAAGCCATTGCCATGATCTTTCACCAGCCACTTCTGCTATATCCTGGAAGAACCTTCCGTGCATTTTCTTCCTAGCCAGTTCCTCTGCTCTTTCTCTATCCATATGTTTCACATAATCAGACTTGCTCACATACCTCCACTTCATTGGCCACAACCTTAAGCATCCACTCCTCACTTCTAACCACATGCTCCTTCAACGACATCTCCTCGGTTCTAACACAATCTTTTACACTTTTAAATCCTCTCCCACCATCTTTCCTCCTTTGATACAGCCTCGCTACACTACTTTGAATGTGAAATATACCAAACATTGCTAAAATTTTTCTTGTTTTGATATCCATGGCATGCAACTCCTTGGCAGACTATTCTAAAATTCCTGCACTGTATCTCAAAACACTGACTGCCCATGCATTCACCATTTTCATTAGGTTTCCTCCATACAATTTTGATTTTGCTATTAGTTTCACTCTTCTAAGATACTCCTTCCTGACTTTCCCCTTCATTTCTGTGTTCATAATGCATACACCCCCCAACACTCCCAAATACTTATACCCTGTATCTTCTATTTCTTTCATAATTTCTCCATTTGGCAGCACTATTCCATTCGAATGAACCTTTACTCCTCTTTTCATCACCAGCACCGCACATTTACTCATCCCAAACTCCATCCCGGTGTCTTCCAAGTATGTCCCTACGAGCACTACCAGTCTCTTCATTTCCTTTTCATTTCTACCGAATATCTTCAAATCATCCATAAACAGTAGATGGTTGAGGCATCTTCCACCAGATCCAAAGTTATACCCCAGTTTCTCTCTCTTCAAGAGGATGTTCAGCGGCATCATTATCATTACAAAAAGAAGTGGAGATAACGAATCTCCTTGGAATATTCCATGTTTAATGCCACCTCTCTGTTTGCTGTCAGCACTGTTTTCCCTTGAGCCAGACTTGTCTCCAAAATCCCTACTACAATCTCAGCAACCTTCATCAATAGTGTTTCACGGATCCATGAATGAGAAACCATGTTGTAAGCCTTTCTGGAATCGATCCATGCTGCACTCAGATTCCTCTTTTTTTTTTTTTTTTTTGTTATTGTTGTTGTTGTTGTTATTATTATTATTATTATTATTATTATTATTAGAAGAAGAAGAAGAAGAAGAAGAAGAAACAGTCCAGAAGAACTTGAAAAAAAGACTAGGAGAAATTGGAATCAAATGAAAGACTGAGACTATACAGCTAATGGTAATGCAGTTGGGATGAGGTGTTACCACAAAATACAAAGACCACATTACAAAGGAGGAAGTTAACTTGTGGATAAATGCATAAAGCAAACTTGTGGACCCTACAGAAATCTTTTAGCCAGTGTAAAACAGCACAAAATGAGATCAACAGGACTTGCTAAAACAATATTTCAGGGGACAGTAAAAGGAGGAGGAAGGAGTCGAGAACAGAAGAGATAGGAGGATAACATCAGGGAATGGATGGGCCTGAGGTTCAGCAGCACCATCCCAATAGCACAGGACAGATGGGAGTAGAGAGCTGGTGAGAGTTTCTGCAGAGGCGGTCCCTACAGTCAACCATACAAAGATAGATAGAGAATGCTGAAAACTGATGAAATCTTTGAATAGAGAAATCAATACACATAAACTATAAACATTAACCAACCACATGTAAACTGCAACAAAAGTAAAACAAAAAGATCGAAAGGAACATTACATGGAACAAAGAAAACTGAAAACACAAAATTGTAAATTAACTATATATCCCATCTAAAGAACAAAATAAAAATGCTGGCATCACTCCAAATAGATTTGAAGAAGTTAAGAAGGATGAAAATAGCCAAGGAGGGAAAATACCAACTAGATCCCCATTGAAAAAAGTGTGAAAAGGACTGAGACCCTGAGGAGGCTCATTGCCACTCAAAATCTAGTGAAGACAAATGGTTGTTGCCAACGAGAAGTTAATGGCAGGTGGCTGTTGCAATAATACAAAATCGTTCGCAAATATTATCAAAAGAGGTAGAGAGTACTGAAAATCTGAGGAGACGAGTTACTCCAGGGAACATCACTGGTAATTGTAAGTGAGTAATCTCTGATGGTATTTATTTGCTCCCCCACTGAGCAAATTAGGCACAAGGCCGTTTTTAATGTGAGGTAAAAACCAGCTCCCCTAAAAGTAGGCAAAAAGGGGGCACTCTGGTTACCAAAAATAATAATTGTCCCAGTATAGAGAGTTTCCCCTCCATTGACTGGTACAAATTATCTTAAGTGCAGCATCTGCCGGAACAGATACTACACTTTGATCCCGGCCCGAAGGCAAAAAAAAAAAAAAAAAAAAAAAGTGAGTAATCTCTGATGATGGCCTGTGTGAGAACTCCTAGTGAGTTCCAATAATAATATTCTGTTTAACATTCATTTTACATGCTGGCATGCATTGAACAGCTTTAAAAAATGACTTCCAAATTATCTTTATTTATTCCCCTTTCTTGCAAGATAAAAATAAACGAAGTATCATATACATAAATTAAAACTTTGGTTTTAACTTATATATATGATACTTCGTTTATTATTATTATTAGGATTTATGCTAGCAAACGTAGCCAATAATATTTTAAATCAGGAGACAAATTTACTTGAATGAACCTGATTTTATTTGTGTGTTTAATTTTTTAGAAGAAATCTGTTGGTTTGTTGATTAAAGGGAAAACTAAAAAATTACAAAGCAATGAACTTGTGTTCATAAGAATGTCATTTCTTGCTGGTGTTGAAAATTAGCAAGAACACTTCATATGAGCATGAAACTATGAACAATAGAAAAAAACGATAACTTTGCAAGAACAATAATTGTCAATAATGCAAGTCCGTCATCTTATTCCGTTCTGTCGCCCATCTCCTCAAGAGAGACAACCTTATTGTTTTAGAGTTATTTCCCTTTATTTTTGCTTTTAACAGAATTAAATCTTAAATGAGAGTGAGATCATTGGAGAGAGATGTAGGCAGATAATATTGAGCTTTAAAGTTGATTCATAGTTATATTGAACCGATTAGCTCCCAAATTGGCTGCCAAATTCTATTCGATTAAATCATTTTGCATGTATTTCTTGTAGCAACGCATGTCGCGTGCATTCATGTCGAGGTGAAGAAAGAGAGAGAAAGAAGAAATGGAAGGAAAAAAATCAAAAGGAAGTGACCTAGATGCCTGCCATATCAAAATGTCAACATAGTTTGTATGCTGCACATAAATGGCTTGTTTTTTTGCTTCCCCAACAAATATAGCTTGTGTGTTTGTACCACACACAAACCTGATATAGCAGTTGTAACAGTTGCTATAGCTTCAACAACAGTCTTTGTGTTAAGGGGAAACTCGTGGCTAGGTTTATAAAAATACAATTTCAAAATGATTTTTCTTACCTGCCCAGGTGGAGATAACGCTTTTGAACAAATATGAACAAGCAACAGGGAAGGAGCAGAGAAGTTTGATATAGGTAACTCAACCACACCGGCATGAACAGCAACATGATGTAGCACCTGTAAACCCTACAAGACAAATCATAAAAGTAAAATATTACGTTTTAGTTGATTTTCATCAAAACAGTCAATTATTATTACATTAAAATCGACAAACACACATTCACTATTATTTATATAGACTCACAAAATAAATGGATGAAGCAAACATTGCTAGTATAAAAATATTTTCAATATATAAAAGAAAAAAATAAAAGCGTATAAATATAAATTAATATCTTTGAGAACTGTGATGTAAGCTTGGTTACAGATTTGCAAACAGAAAATCTCTATTATATTTTCATTATTCATTTTAGCAATGTTTTTATTAATATACAAATTTATGTTGCAAGAGAATATTATTTCTAAATGTTTGATAGTTCACTAAAATATAAGGGGAGGTAATAAAAATCTTTACTACAAAACAAGTAGAGAAAGCCAAACAATCAGAATAATATAAAAAATAGTTATCAATTCTTATTTCAAAAATATACAAACATCACATCAAAAAACGGAATGGACCCAGATTTATTAAAAAAAAATAAACAGACTTGGTGCTATTTGTGTTTCGAATTTCTAATGGCTGTTGGGAAGAAAAAAAAAACAAACATTTTTCACCATTCACTAATAACATCCAGTGCGAATGCACCTAAAGATGGTCGGAGGTTGCATCATCTGAAACGTTACAAAAAAAACAAAAAAAATGAGAACAATAGTCCAAACAATCCAAAAAATAATTATCAAGCCTCATCTCAAAAATATGCAAACAAGTAGAGAGAGAATAATTAATTAATGACTTTCTCTCTCTCTCTCTCTCTCTCTCTCTCTCTCTCTCTCTCTCTCTCCTTTGCTTTACACACCAAAGCTGCAGTGTGTAGGATGATAGTCCTCTCTCTATCACTACATCAAACTTCCCTTCTCTCTTTTTTAATTCTTAGCTCTCGGATCCACAAATTGTTCATCTTCAGCAGAGGAGTTGCAACTTATTTATCGTTTCCTACGACCTGGCCGAGGACTACTATGTATAATCCACCATGGTTCAGGACATGATGCAGACCAAAGAAGTCGGTACAATCTGAACAAGATGAATGCCATTGCAACAATATATATACATGTCGACACTGTATCACTGTGTTGTGCAGGTGTCTGACAAGACATTCTTCAAATTTGAGAAAAGTATAATAAAATCTATCTGTGTCTGTACATTTCCCTACACAATATCTCTATCAATTTTCAGTTTACAGACTCGAAATTTGATACACAGAGTAATGAGATTTGGGAAAATCTTTGTAATCGGTTTTTGGACAAAAATTTGGCTGTTAAGGAGTCAAAATTCAACGATTTGACCTTTGAGAACTCTACCAAACTCCTCCGCCAATTTTGGGTCTAAACATTTGAAATTTTAGATATAGGTTCCTTGGGCATGGATCTAACTTAATAACTTGATTTGAGCCCAAAACAATAAATGTCAAGGGATCATAATAGGGGTCAAAGTTAAAAAAAATTGACTACTGCGGTTTCTACCAAATTACTCAAACAATTTATGGTCTAAACATTTGAAATTTTACATACAGGGTATTCAGAGATAGGGCAAGCATTTTAATCAGTTTGGGTCGAAAATTGGAGCTACCATTATATAAATGTATGTATGTTTGCATGTCTGCCTAAAACTTTCGAAAGAGGTGACGAATTTTCACAAGATCAGTATCGTTTTTAAGCTCAACCTTTCAGATGACAAATATCGAAAAATTGGCTAAAAACATTAATTTCGTCATCTTCAACTGGGCAGTTTTCTATAAGGAGAGGTCGCTTTTTTCGCCGATATTGTCGAAAGTCATCCCTCTTTTCGATTGTCTAGCCTTAATTTAAACCTACGTCACTTCCGGTTTGGCGGTGGTTGTAACAGCAAAGATGTCACTTTTTTCTTCCCATTCTTTTCTTCCTTCGCAGTACAGGTTCGAGCCTGCTTTCCTACTACTAAAATGCTAGTTTCATATAAAATGTAATTTTCAATATTTTCTAAAAAGTATAGAATTATTTTGTTCAATATATCTTACTTCTTGTTTTCGTATTTCATGAAACTGTTCTTTGGAAGGAAAATCTGGTTTTCTCATTTTTTTCCACACATCATATGGATTTCCTCGGGAGTTATTGATTTGATAAACAATCATCTGGAGATCTTGAAATAAAAAAAAAAGAACACTAAAATGAATTTGATTGGTTAGCGAATATAATCTATTTAAATTCAATCAATGCACACTGAGTATTAGTATAAACATGAAAATGCATTCGGGTGTTATGAAATAAATACAACTTTTCTCTATTATCAGTACAATATCTGTATAGTATATCAATAAAAATTTATCTAAAAGTATGTTTTTCAAATTAAATTATCAATTTTTGAAGATATTTTTCTGATGAATTATTTTCCTAGAAGATTCAAGATGTTGAAAATCTTGGTTGTTTGGACGATTGAAGAAACGGTTGTTAAATTAATCTCTTTGCTGAAAAACAAAAATATTGTCATTGGATTCTATTTTTTTAATTGATTTTTTTAATTGATTTATGTATGCTCTGGAATTATAAATTTATATCTATTGAGCTTAAACACTGAAGTTTTGACCACAAAAAGTAAATATATGCATATAGTTATTCACAGATAGCCATTTCATTGTATCATGGCTCTTACGTGTAGCTAGATGTGACAAGTTTTTTTTCTATACTGAGATTCAAAATCCAATAGCAAAACCACTTGCAATCATGATTGGCAAGCAAGGAATTTAAACATTTTTTTTTTTACTTTTTCATCCTAAACAAGGTATATTATCACTTGGACGCAAAGGGCCATTATTTGGGACCACATATACAGATACACTATGTAAGAAATTGAACAGTGAGATGTCTTCATATTTTAATTTCTATATTTGTTATATTTGATTTCCTGTTCGATATACTTTGTTTCCACTAATTACCCGGTTGAGTTTTTCTTCTCGACCCTTACAGAACGACAACTTAAATAAAATAAACAGAAATAGAACAGTATCCATATGCTTTCAGAAACAATTAAAAAGGCAGAACAGAGAACTATCAACACTTCGAGCAACTCCAGTTAATAATTAAAAGGAAGTTAAAAGTCCGTCAATGTAAGAGTGGCATAGGAGAAGAAAAGAGATCAAAAAAGCATGTCAATTTCTTCTCTGATTCTTTTGACTTTGCAAGAACTTTTCTGGAGGATAAGAAATGGTTAACTGGAATTTCCACAAAAAAAAATTAACATCTATCTCCTAATGTCCATGAGTGACTGATTGAAAGAAAACAGAGAATATATGAGTGATTGATACGACACCAGTGTTCCCACTTGACATGACATCTTCACATGAAAAGAAAATCAATGAGAGCAACTAGATCCAACTTGAAACTTGACTTGAACAAGGTACCATCATTCGTTTACAAGTTATATACAGGAATCTTTTTTTGTTTTAAATCTGTTTTTTTTTTCACTCTAAACAAGTCACGGCGCCACCAGATTTGCAGGGATACTTTGTAAAGTGTTGGACAACGAGATGTCTATTCACATTACATGTGAACTTCTACATGTCAGTACAGTCAGGGAAGCAAAGTCTAGCAGTTCGAGAGAAGCTATTTGAGTAGAAGGCTTTATGGCATCTAGGGATCTCTACAGTGTGGGGTGGGATTTTGCCGCTTGTTGGGTTTGTCAGGGGCATTTACATCGAGGGAGCACCAGTGATAGGGTGTTGCCAATATCAATTGTCATGTGGAGGAAGAAAGATCAATAAGCAATAAGGATATGCAGAGGTGGGAGGGAGGTATGAATTTTGAAGAAGCATCCAAATCTTTTAACGAATTTTGTATCATTTGAATAGTGAGAGTAATATCGTTTTCGTTTTGTTATCAAGATACCTTTCGAACTACATACTCAGAAATGACTACATTGATGTGTTGGTCCAAAACAGAGATTCTCCAGTATGCCCATCTGCCTTGAACGTACAGGAGTCTTAACACAGAGAAGCAAAGGAAAGCAGAGAGACCTGACAGTATTGTGGCTAGATTTAAAATGTTATAGATAAATTTCAATTACTACTCTCTCAGACAGTGGCAGATAGCCTTGCTAGTATTTTAATAAATCTTCTTACCTTTACTTGATGTAGGTGGCACACTGACATAAATACGGACAGACAATCCATGATCATTCGTTTGATTTCTTTGTTCATTCTTGTCAGAGTCAAGATCCGGACCTGGATCAGTTGAATTGAACAACAATATAGACATCTGGAAACTGAAAATCAAACATATCATCATCATCATCATCATATTTGGTTAAACACCCATTTTACATGCTGGTATATATTGGATGGTTTTAAGAGATTGACTTTCAAACTAACCTATCTCTGGTCTGGTCTATTTCCCTTTCTTTCAAGTCCAATTTTATCACTTCCTCCCATGTTTCCCTTTCCTTTTTAAACGAAATGTGCTAATTTACGTATTCTACATCTACTAATCCAAAAACTCTTGTCAGTTCTTTCATCATAGCATTAAAAGCCGATATCTTTTCATCGGACATCATCAAAATTTCACATCGAAGATCAAAGTGGAGTATCTGTTCTGATGCTACACTTTAATTTTTTATTCTCTGTTAGTAGAGGAGAAATCCTTCACGACTGAGACAACTTTTATTTTTGTCCCTTCCCCCACATAAAAAAACCGACCTTGGTGTCTAACTCTGCCCTCATGGGGAGGCAAGTAAATAGGAACAAGGCATATTTTTCTTATTTGTGGACCAATTTTTAACACAATTATATAAATGAACGTAAAATAAAATCAGCATTCCAATGATCTTAATTTCATATAAATATTTTTATATTCCAAGTTTTAAAAAAGGAAAACAAATGCTCAAAATTGATGATGAACCATGGTGTTACTTAATTTAAAGACGCTGCTATATTATGTTCTTTTGCTTCATCTATTATTATTCTTTCTTTTTATTTAAACATATATTTAATTTTTTTTTAAATTATTTAAGAGATATTTTATTTTCAGTATTAATTATTTCTGTAAAAATTGTTCTGTAAATTAACATGTTTAAAACATTTAAATAAACAAATTTATTTCTTTTTAATCAGTTTTAGTCCAGTCAAATTGTGGCTGAACCTCAAACAAATTGCTAACAGAGGTTTTTAAATTGCATTGTGGGCAAGAATATCTCCTTTTTCAGATAAAAAAAAGTTTACCAAAATTGACCTTGCGGAAAGGGGTCAACGACCGCCATCTTTAAAGGGTCCCCCCCCGATTCTAGTTTCCCTCTCTCAACTCAATTATTGTAAGGATATCTTCAAAAATAACAAATATATCAATGTGAAATTTGATAAACCAACAGTTTTCATGAAGTTGAATATAATTATAAACTTATAAGTTTGGTTTTATTTGATTTTGGTTTACGGCATATCAACCCTTTTGGATTATTTGATACTAGTCCAGTCAATCTAGCTGTTTTTTTTTTTGTCTCAACCTCAAATAAATTGCTAACAAAGGTTTTTAAATTGCATTGTAGGCAAGAATATCTCCTCTTTCAGATAAAAAAAAGTTTACCAAAATTGACCTAGCGGAAAGGGGTCAACGACCGCCATCTTTAAAGGGTCCCCCCGATTCTAGTTTCCCTCTCTCAACTCAATTATTGTAAGGATATCTTCAAAAATTACAAATATATCAATGTGAAATTTTATAAATCAACAGTTTTCATGAAGTTGGATAGAATTATGAACTCATTGGTTTGGTTTTATTTGATTTTGGTTTATGGCATATCAACCCTTTTAGATTATTTGATACTAGTCCAGTCAATCTAGCTGTTTTTTTTTTGTCTCAACCTCATATAAATTGCTAACAGAGGAAGCAGGGACCAGGAAGGGAATTCCAAAGTTTAGCGGTTCTGGAGAAGAAACTACTGAAGTAGAAAGCTCTCTTACATCTAGGGATCTCTACTGTGAAAGGGTGGGATTTAGCTGCTTATCGGGTTTGTCGGAGGTATTTATGTCGAGGGGGTACAAGTGCTTGCAGTTCGTCAGAGCATTCACCGTTAAAGTACTTTTAGAACAGGCAAAGGGATGCAACATTTCGTCGATGGGACAGAGGCTGAAGCTGAGATGACAGTGAAGGACTTATCAGATTGGCAACTCTTTTGAACCTTGTCTAGAAGCGAGAAACTAGTGGCAGATACACCAGCCCAAATATGACAACAATACTCCATACATGGGCGAATGGTGGCCTTATAGAGGTACAGAATACTTTCGGGTGTTAGTAGCTTTCTAGCATGGTAGAGAGAACCTACCTTCCTCACAGCGGTCCTGGCAATACTCTCAATGTAATTGTTCCAACTCATGTTTCCTGTGAACGTTAGGCCGAGGAATTTAAAAGATGTACTTTCAGATAAAGAGTCATTGGCCATTGCTATTGGTGGTAGAGAAGGTTTCTTGTAATTATTGAAGGAAACAAGCATTGAATGTGACCATCCATTTTTGATCGAAGTTCATCCTCTAGTGTTTCTGTCATTTCTTTAGATATGTGTTCATTTGTTTTCTTGTCGTGTCTGTTATAGAGTGTGGTGTTATCAGCATATATACCTATCTCACAGCCAATTTTGTCAGGGAGGTCATTTATGAATATTAGGAATAATAGAGGTTCAAGGATAGACCCCTGAGGCACTCCTGCATTTATATCATATTGTTTAGATGTATGACCGTAGAGAACAACATGGATTTTTCTCTTATCTGTCAAAAGCCTTAGATATATCTAGAGCTACCGCTCTACCCTCCCCCGCTTTGTCCAGTGAATGGTATATACGTTCTGAGATTACAGTTAAGATGTCTGCTGTGGAATGGGCTTGCCTAAATCCATATTGTTGGTCAGTCAGATGTTTAGCATCTGTAAGGTGATGGACTAGAGCTTGGTTAATTAAGGTCTCAAATTTTTTCGCGAAAAGTGGGAAGAGCCTAATGGGGCGATAATTTACTGGGTCAGTTCTTTCGCCAGAATTCTTGAATACTGGTACCACAGAAGCAGTTTTCCAACAGACAGGAAAGCAAGATTCATTAAGGCATTAGTTGTAAAGTTTGGAGAGAACTGGAGCTACTTCAGCAGAGCACTTTTTTAATAGCACAGTCAGGATGAGATCAGGTCCACATGCTTTTGCAGTGTCAAGATTTTTTATTAACTAAGATGCTTTACTTCTGAGAACTTTCAAAATCGAAACCCGTTTGGATCTGTAAATAAATTGCCCCATTCTGAATTCCATCATCATCTGCACTCAGTACATACCCGGGCAGATGATTTCCCCTCATTAGTAATCATAGCTAATCAACTTTTTCATTATATTCTATAAGTCCGTACTTGACATTGCCTTTGAGTCTTTTATTTTAGTTTCTTTATTTTTTTTTTTTACTAAATTATTATTATTTTTTTATGTGGGATTTTAAAAGCTAAAATTAATCATTACAGCTACAAATTATTGAGCTTAATTTATTATAAAATTATAGTTAATTTTATTAGGTTATTATTTTAACAGCACATGTTTATCCAAAAATTCAAATTATTTTGAAGTAATTGGAAAAGAAAAGAAAGAAAACTTACAGGCTCCGTAAGTGGTTTCGTATTCTTGAATTTTGTTTTTCGCCGTGGTTTTGCATGTGTGAAAAAAAATTTGGTTGACAAAGGGGAGGCAACTCTAATAAAGTTCGAGAGGGGATAATCTCCCTTTTATTGTTGAAATTTTAAGGAGTTGTACAAATTTTTGTTTCTGCTACAATTAGAGGTTCCCATATGCTTCTAATTTCTATGCTTGGTCTGCTAAGTAATTTTTCCGTTTTTAACATATGTGCCACTTCTTCAAGTCATCTGACTTTCCATTTTGCATAACGACCAACATGCCTGACGAAAGTCAAAGGCTATACCGACCGAAACATTGCACAAAAAACACTCAAGGTGAGAACAATAGTCTAATCAAAACAAGTAATGTGAACTTCATCTCAAAAATTCAGAACTGTTATTCACTTTTCTTTAAAATTTAAATAATCAAAAGAGAGAAGGAAAGAGAGAAAGGAGAAGGTCTAATAAAAAACATACAATATTCCGAAATCGTTTGACTTGCTGCAAAAACGGAACCTGTTAAAAAGTGGGTATTTTGTCTATTGTTTCTGTTATAATTATTTAAACCACTGATACTGTTGGACATGTTTAACCTGGACCTTTTCTTTATCTAATGTAGAATATAATAGTAATACACACGGACGAAAAAAACGCTTTGGATAATCACAGATTTCAAGGTAGTTCTACTAAAATAGCCATATTTTTCAAACCAAAGCACTTCAAGTCTTCAAATTACTACTGTTTTGTTCGGAAATGAATATACTTTCAAATGAATAAATAAATATGAATGTACATTATATATTTTAAGAGTTTTAAGCAAATAAAGTGATAAAAATGTAAACGTTATAAAATGGCATTTTCGGTAAGGTTTTGTAATGACCCTCCCTGTTTTCTAAAGGCCCATACCATGATTGTATGAAGAATTTTGTTATGAAATTTGGAAACCAATTAGAAGAGGTGTTAATCTTAATACTGTCAAGTGTCCAAAATATTTTTGACCATTTCTTTTTTTGTCATGTTAAAAATAAGACTTTAATATGACGAGTATCGAACATTTTGAAAACAAATTTCATCGGGCACCCACTAGTAAGTAAATCATTCTTTTTACTATCTTTATCAATTGAAAGTATTATTCTATGTTGAGTAGGACCACGGTAATTGATAATAATTTAAAAGGATCTACTCAAAAAAAAATGTTTCTGTTTCTTGAGTTTCATCAAATTAAGTTAGTATTAGTAACAGCAGCAGCTGTAGTATTAGTCATAGCACAGTATAAACAACACGCGTTCTTTCATTTTTATTCACGAACGAATTAAGAAAAACATGAAAATATGAATATAAATGTTCTGATATGTTTAATTAGAGCTATTTTGTTATCAGAATAACATTAGTTTAGAACTATTCGGTTTTCAGAATGTATAATAACAACAATCCCAACCAATTCGGCATTATAAATTTGTTGCAATTTCTCACATTTCTGGTCAAATTTAAAAACATGATTAAAAAACAAAAACTTTTGTAGATATATAGCTTGCATTAGTTTTGAACAGTGAATTAAAACAATGTTTTACTGTGAACAGCCACAAATGTTTTTTCAAAATCAAAAGATGTATGAAAATCTTGTTTGTATTACTATACACATAGATTCGAAAAAGTTGTCAAAAAACAAATATATAACAAATAAATGTTATCAAAGGCAAGATAAGTTACTTTTCTACCTAACTGGATATATTTTTAGTGTTTTTTATTTAATGTAACATGTTTATTCAGCTTGAAAACAGTGTTTACCGATGTATTGGAAAATTTAAAATGGCGTCTGACTCTCTCTTTGAGGCGGTAAGTTTGGGAAAATGAGTTATAAATAAAAAAACAGACAAAATACTGTTAGAAACTCGCTCAATATATGTTACCGTGACATAGGCAGATATATATTTGGCGGGTTTTTAACAGTATTTTGTCTAGTTTTTTATTTTTAACTCATTTTCCCAAACTTACCATGTGAAAGAGATAGTCGGCCGCCATTTTTAACTTTCCAATACATCGGTAAGCACTGTATGTTTTTCGAGCTGAATAAACATGTTACATTAGATAAAAACACTAAAAACATATCCAGTTAGGTAGAAAAGTAACTTATCTTGCCTTTGATAACATTTATTTGTTATGTATTGTCTTTTTGATAACTTTTTCGAATCTATGTGTACAGTAATACAAACCCAGTTATTTTTTTTTTCTACTTATTTAGCGAAAGGTACTTTTACCACCTACTCCAGCGTAGTATAAACGGCCTATGGAATAAACACCTTCAACCTTGAAAATAGAAATCAACAAATTTATGGAATTTTCTTCAAAATTTCGTAATGCAGTTTCTTATTAAATCAAATCTAAATATAACATTTGCTGACTTATTTACCTGTCAAATACACACACATATATAACTTTCTAAAACACTCTTTAACCCTAACAATAACACTAAGTTCAAGTGGCAAGCACCCCCAACAAAATACCTCTGTAAGCCACATACAAGCGTCTAAAACAAACAAATAAAAAATAGATCCTTCCTTAAAGAAAAATACACATAAAAAATAAATTGGTTAACTGTCCTAAAATGCTAGAATGGCCTGGAAATGGTGAATTATTTTACATTAAATTTTTGTGGAACTAACCCCCCCCCCCCGTTAATATTGTTTTTGCTGTTTTTGTGTCTGTCAAGTCTTCAGTATGTTCACACATAATTTTCTTTAGCCCTACAATTAACTCAAAGTCCGAATGGCAACCCTCCCCATATTCTCATTGCATAGAAACCCTCTTAAAACCACACATAATCGTCTTTAAAACAATAAAACAAAAAGCATACAGGATTTATCTCCCATAAAAAAACCCAGTTAACTGCCCTAAAACGTTAGAATGACCTGTAATGGGGAATTATTTTACATTAAATTCTAAAATAATTTGTTTATCTTTCATTAAAGTTTTTCATGGCATTTCATACATAATTGCCTAAAAAGGTAGAATCACATTTTGGAGGGGTGATCAGAAAGGGTTGGGTGGGGTTAAACAGAAGGTGTTAATCTACAATAATACCAAAGAAATATTGCAATATATTCATTTTTAAATGGTCCTACGTTTAGATTTAAGTTTTTTGTACATAAAGCACATTACAATTCAACTTTGAGTCCTCCAACTTCTTTTCTGTTTATGGATACATGGCATTTTTAAGGAATTGCAGAATATTTATGCACATTTACTGCAGATTATTTGGAAATCATGAACTTTGGGAGATTCTCGGTCGCATATTCTGATTCCTTGTACAAAAATACACTTATATGGTAAATTTCATTGCTTAGTCTTGTGTTTTAACAAAGATATGACAATTTTACTGAAAAAGTAGTGTAAAAAATGTGGTGTTAAAGAGGGGAAAATATCCAAAACGTGTGAGACACAAAAATAGTCATAACTTCCTTAATTTTAATCAGATTTTTAAAATTTAAAAAGATTCTTTCTTGGCTCATCAATCTCTTTCTATATATTGAAATATTTTAAGCTATTTCAATTTTTTCATGTGTATTGCTAAATATAGCAATGTTCACCCAACAGATCACAAGCCATCTAGTGGTTTATAAATTACTTTATCTCCAAAAGAATATGACCAATGTTTGGTAAAGCATCTAATTAAAAAAGCTTACAGTTTAAACGTTTCATAAAAATGGTGTGCCGGTTTTATAATGCACTTAGCAGGGAAAGGCGAGAGAGAGAGAGAAATGAGAGAGAGAGAAATGGAGAATATGGGAAGAGAGAGAATTGAGAAAGAGAGAAAGAAATGGGAAAGAAAGAGAGAGAGTTTTATTATGCACTCACCTCTCAGAAGCAAAGAGAGAGGGAGAGAGATAGAGAGTACAAGAGAGTTTTTTGTTTTTCTTACAGTTTCACCCCAAACAAGTCACATTGACACTTTGGTGTATGGGGCTACTATCAGAGGCAACAACTACTGGGGTACTATGTAGAGATTTGGGCAGCAAGATGTCGGTTCACGTTGCACTTGAACTTCTGCATGTCAGTACAGTTGGGGAAGCAGGGACCTGGAATGGAATTCCAAAGTCTAGCGGTTCTGGGGAAGACAGATCTTTTACATCTAGGGATCTCTACAGTGTGAGGGTGTGATTTAGCAGCCTGTCGGGTTTGTTAAAGGTGTTCACGTCGTGGGGGCACAAGTGCTTGCAGTTCGTCAGAGCATTCGCTATTAAAATACTTGATGCACTCACCTGTCAGAGGGAATAGATTTATCTGGAAGATGTTTTGTTGCCAGGCCACCAACATTCTTAGATTTTGAAAAAACATTATCTAAAAAAAAATGTATATATTTAGAAAAGCAAAAAATAGATATTTTTGAAATGTTATTATGAAGCATTCAGTTAACAAGGCTAAAGAAATATTGGTTATTGAGATACATATATTCTGAATTGAATGATTATTATGAGAGGATTGAAAATAATGAATGGAATTAAAAAATTGATGCCTTATAAAGATGGGTTATGAGAAGTATTTATTGACATTAAAGGAGGTAAGTAGTTTCTTTTCAAGACGTGCAAGCTCGTAGAACTTTCTTCAAAAACTACAAAAAATGATAGAGTAAAAAAATAACTACAAGAAAAAATAAAATTTATCGAATAATGCACCGTATGACAACGTGACTTATCTCCCTTGTTTTCACTTCACTTTCGTCATTAAAAATTATAAAATGCCGGATCAATAACTTATTTTGTAAAAATATTTCTAACAGATCTTATACTCGATCATTTTTTATAAGTTTTGGAATATTTACTAATTTCGATATGATACATAATAGAGTTTTCATTTTTTAGATGGTAGGGAAAATTATGGCTTACAATTAACGTCATGTGGAATCAAACTGTCAGAGTTAGGGAAAAAAAATCAAGATGGCAGCGTCCACAACTTTTATAACAGTCTAGCAAAGTGACACAAAATCTTGTGGCTCATGCACAAAATCTTGCTGCTCGGAGAACGTGGACAGACGGTTCTGAAAATCCTTGGAGATGGTTACGCAAATTTTTGAAAAACGGTTGTTGTGTGTTACTGAGTCACTTTGCTGTTTTGTCTTTTTTTAATTACTTTATTGTGTTACATAGATATCCACTTATAATGCACAAGCCTCCAATTTTCAACAGGAAATTAAGTTAATTTGCCAATTTGTTGTATATTCATTCCTCATGATCATTTTAGTGAGTTCATTTGAATGTTTTACAGGTTTTGTAAACATTTCAGATTTCATCTTTGTAAAATTTATAAGAATTAGCGAAGTTATCTCCCTTACACTGATATCTAAATTATCTCTTTAGAATCATTCTGGCAAATATTAGAAGAATGTGCTCCTTTGTCTAGACGTTTAGAAAACTTGTTCCACACATGAACTGAATTTAGAACAGGATACTCACTCTCTCTTTTCTCATTGGTATCTTAAAGCAATTAGACATAGTCCAACTAACTGGCCAGCTTTATATGGCTTTCACAAACACTGATGCTGTGTCTCCTAAGCATTTCTTTTGGTAGCAGTTGCATAGACTCTCAAAACAGTTCAACATACATTGCTTACACAACTTGTATTTCTAACCTCGGCCAGAAATGTCTTTATTACTTATATCTTTATGAATGTGTATATTATGTATTACTTTAGATGTTTTGTACTCTCATTTTATGTTTATCTTTAACAAACTGTTTACGAATAAACGTAACTATATATAAATCCAACTTCATGTATTTATCTTAATGAATAAATGCAAAAGCTTTTTTCTTTACTTATAACACTTATATGACTATCAAAACGGTTCACTGTTATTTAAATCAATAATACTATGTAGTATTTTGAAACAGTTAACATATATAATTATATCTCTAAATGCAGCTATTTGTAGGTTTTATTTACATAATTTTTTTAAACAGTTTGTAATAAATTAATGCTCAGGGTTATTCATATGTTGGTTTATTATCTTATTTTCTTATATCTATGCAATACTTTTGTCACTATCAAAAGTAATTCATCAAAGTGATTTAATTTTTTAAAAAATTACTAAAACATTGCTTAAAATATTAGGTATTTCTTTGTTATTAGAGCCAAATTGGAAAAACTACCTACCATCCAGCAGTTATTAATTTAGCT
Organism: Euprymna scolopes; assembly: GCF_053919585.1. NCBI lineage: Eukaryota > Metazoa > Mollusca > Cephalopoda > Sepiida > Sepiolidae > Euprymna > Euprymna scolopes. The sequence goes on along the minus strand of NC_136489.1, from coordinate 67,960,775 downwards.
TTAAATATTATTTTTAAATGTATAACTTACATTATATATCATTAATATAAATCTATTGTAATTTTGTAAACTAATAATTCTCATTCAAATTACCTCTCTTGAAAATTAATGAACATAATATTTTGTGCTTCTTCGTTATTTACTTAATTGTTATGCCACAGTAATGAACACATCCAAAAATTATGAAAAACGATAGGTTAGAAAATTAATCATGAATGTAAATAGTTTTCAAAGACAATTAGCGAACAATTGGTTTTACTAATAAATGAAACTGGAGAGTTTGACTTGTAAAACGGGAGGTTATAATTTTCTGAAATCTTAGGCCAATACAGCAAAACTCAATTTTTGCTAATTGCCTTCAAAAACTTTTTTTTATTAATAACTAGCATTTCAGCCCGGCGTTGCCCGGGTGTTTGAATGTGTCTGTTGAGCAAAAAAAATAAAATATATTGTAGTAGGAAGGCAGGCTCGAACCCGTACCGTGAAGGAGGAAAAGAACAGGGAAAAACCCTGACATCTATGCTTTTACAACCTCCGCCAAACCGGAAGTGACATTTTTTTAAATTAAGGCTAGACAATCGAAAGGAGAGGATGACTTTCAAAAATATCAGCGATAAAAGCGACCCCCCCCCCTTGTAGAAAAGTTCCCAGTTGAAGGTGAAGCTATTAATGTCTTTAGCCAATTTGTTGATATTTGTCATCTAAAACCCCAGATCTTTAAACGATACTGATCTTGGTAAAATCCGTCACCTCTGTCAAAAATTATAGGATAACATTCAAACATACATACTTACATGCATACATTTATATATTGGTAACAAAAATTTTCGACCCAAACCGATTAAAAAGCTTGCTCTATCTTTGAATACCGTTTATGTAAAATTTCAAATGTTTAGACCAGAAATTGTCTGGGTAATTTAGTAGAGACTGCAGAGGTCAATTTTTTTTTTACTTGGACCCCCATTATGACCCCTTAAAATTTATTGTTTTGGGCTCAAATCAAGTTATTAAATTAGATCCATGTCCAAGGAATCTATATCTAAAAATTCAAGTGTTTAGATCCAAAATTGTCGGAGGAGTTTGGTAGAGTTCCCAAAGGTCTAATCGTTGAACTTTGACCCCTTAACAGCCAAATTTCTAGCTGAAAACCGATCACATAGATTTTCCCAAATCTCAGTACCCTGTATATCAAATTTCGGGTCTGTAGACTAAAAATTGACAGAGTTATTGCGTAGGGAAATGTACACACAGACACGTTCACTTTTATATATATACTAGCATGGGCGCCCGGCGTTGCCCGGGTGTTCGGATGTGTATGCTAAGCAAAAAAAAAAAAAAGTGATAGTAGGAAGGCAGGCTCGAACCCATACTACAAAGGAGGAAAAGAACGGGATAAAACCTAACGTTTATGCTGTTACGACCACCGCCAAACCGGAAGCGACATTTTTTTAAATTAAGGCTAGACAATCTAAAGGAGAGGATAACTTTAAAAAATATCGGCGAAAAAAGTGACACCCACCCCCACCCGTAGAAAAATGCCTAGTTGAAGAGGAAGATATTAATGCTTTTCGCTAATTTTTCGATATTGTCGTATGAAAGGTCGAACTTTAAAACGATACCGATCTTGGTAAAATCCGTCGCCTCTATTGAAAGTTTAAGGCAGACATGCAAACAGACATACATACATACATTTATATACTGGTAACTAAAAATTTCCGACCCAAACTGATAAAAAAGCTTGCCCTATCTCTGAATACCCTTTATGTAAAATTTCAAATATTTAGACTAGAAATTGTCTGAGTAATTTGGAAGAGACCGCAGAGGTCAATTTTTTTAAACTTTCATCCCTATTATGACCCCTTAAAATTTATTGTTTTGGGCTCAAATCAAGTTAGATCCATGTCCAAGGAACCTATATCTAAAATTTCAAGTGCGTAGACCCAAAATTGTCGGAGGAGCTTGGTAGACTTCTCAAAGGTCAAATCGTTGAACTTTGACCCCTTAATCGCCAAATTTCTGGCCAAAAACCGATCACATCGATTTTCCCAAATCTCAGTAACCTGTATATCAAATTTCGAGTCTGTAGACTAAAAATTGACAGAGTTATTGCAAAGGGAAATGTACACAGACACACAGCATCACAGACACATTCACTTTTAGATATATAGATTAATTTTCCACCTCATTGTTTTTCGTAATTTTTGGATATGTTCATTACTGTGACATTACAATTAAGTAAGTACCATTTTACTTGAAATTCAATATTTTGATTTTCGAAGTTTGCTCTAATAATGCCAAATATGTTCATTAATCTCCAAGGGCGGTAATTTGAATGAGAATTATTAGTTTTAATAATTACAATAGATTTATATTAATGATGCAGAAATCTTCAAGGATCGAACCCGAACCCTTAGGGCAAAGTTGTAAATTAAAGTATGAAAAAAAAAAAACGTGCGATGTTAACGATTGCCCCACCGCGAGATGCTAACGGAAACACGTTTGAATTTATTTAATTACTTGGATTTGGCAGGTGCCCGTTTTAATGAGTTAATGAGGTCAAGTTTGACTGCGGGATAGTATTTCATTTACTGCTGAACACTTTTTTTTCCCCCAAGATGTTATAGGAAAAAGACTAACCCACATGCGGCGAGCGACAAATGTTGAATATTTATCTTCCCGAAATAGAGCAAATTAAATAGACAGGCAAGCTTCGTTGTTAACTGTGAGATATTACGATTTATATGTGATATAAAAAGTTTTAAAAAGTTGTGAACCGACCGACCGCTTCTCTGAAAGAAGCCTTTTGTAGACATACAGAAAAAATGAACAGGCATACATACATACATGAATACATTTTCGCTTTTATATTTATAGATTTGATTCAGAAATCTTCAAGGGAGGTAATTTGAATGAGAATTAGTTTTAAAAATTACAGTAGATTTATATTAATGATATATAATTTAAGTTATACTTTAAAAATAATACTTAAAGCTAGATTAATGACTGCCAGATTGCTGGTAGTTTTTATCAAAGACAGTTATCTTTACAGGTGGGTGTGCAGTGGTAACACTGTTCATAGACGCATACAATGTGATTGACTATTGTGTTTTTGCATTTGCTTGTAAATTTTTCTTTCTTGTGGGTTTTGAAATTAGCTTATGACTGAGGAAGTTTGAATAAGAACTTAACTCTTTATTATCATGGCAATCTAGCATATTTACTGATCCAAACAATTTCTGATTTGGAAATTCGTCACAAGTGACCCTGGCAAAAATGTAGGTCAAAGCATGAGACGGAGAAACTATTGTAGCAGAACAGATATTACATTTTAACATTAATTATATTTTGAGATGTAAACAGTAAAGAAAAAAGAAAACATTGTAAAATAGGCAAATATTTTAACCATAAAACAGTTTTTTTATTTCATTTTTAAAATATTCAGAGCAAATGAAAAAAAAAATCCCTGCTTTCTCTTTGATTTATTTAATTTATTGTATTAAAAAAAAAAAATTTACTTTCAGTATTAATTATTTCTAAAAAGAATTTTTCTCTAACTAAACATTTATTTTATTAAAAAAAAAAAAAAAAAAAAAAAAAAAATCAAAATAAACATATTTATTAATAAAAAAAAAATCAATTTATGAATATTCTTATCCTTACGGGGTTTTCATATTAAGTAACAGCATTTGGTTCTTATTTACATTGGTGATCTTTTAAACCAACACATTTCAGGTAAAAACATTATTACGTACATACGTGTCATAACAAAATTAATACAAATTCCAAAATTTATGAAAAACGATCCTGTAGAAAAATAATTATAAGTAAAAATAGAATTCATGGAATCGAGTTTTATCATGTTTTAATGTGGAAGAGCTGTGCAACCAATGACAAATTTACTGATCTCCCTTGACTCAAATTAAATTAAATTAAGAGCCCACCATTTTTAAACTGAATGTAATTGTGGATGTTCTTTTTTTTTATAAATATATCTAGCACATCTTTTACTGGATCATGTTTTGTAATTTTTGGAATTTATACTAATTTCGACATGATGTTTAAATAGATAATAATGTTTTTATCTGTAATGTGCTGGTTTAAAAAGATTATTAATCTACACGAACACCCATTGTTTATTTTACTTGGATCGAGAAATATGCAAGATTGCTAGTATCATTATTTACAAAAAACTAAATTTGATACCAAAAATGAAAGCCAAATCACTCACTTGTAATGTTGATATCCAACATCTGCTCTCCAAGATAAGCCAGCATCACCATCGCTGTGTGGACTGGTTTACGAATAAACTGAACATGAGGCGGATTCGTATTGTTCATCTGAAATCTTGCTAGCAATGACCGTTGGGTAAATTGGTGTGGGTAATAACTCAGAAATGCATTGTCATTGCTTAGTAGCGAATAGTTCAATGAAAGAGAATCACGAGCAATTTGGTGCTGACTGATGACCTTGAGATAAAATAGAAAAATAAAATTATGATTACCAAATCTGTTTAGCATAAAATGAGAGATTTATGATAAGTTGGAATACTTATCTTGTTCCGAATAATCATTGCAATCTTTAATCAGTGCAACACATCTGACTCCGATAGATTTGAAAGCAATCAAAAGTAATCACCATTACCAACATAAATTATTTTAAAGGAAATACTGTTTGAAAATTAGTCAAAAACAATTGAGGTTGGCTCATGTATTTCCTAACTTCCAGCATAGCGCTACCGGAAGCAGTGACAAGGCAAATAAATTTTTATTGTTTTTCAGTATTTCTATTGTGAAGCAATTTACTGAAATAAAATAGAAGAAAAGGACATCATTGAAAAATATACAATAAAATTAACAAAATTATACCAATAAAAATAACACAATTAGCCTTTATTTACACTTTTAATAAAATAAAAAAGTTTTTATTTCATTTGAATAAGAAATATATGTTTATGAAATTATAAAACTAAAAATTTTTTATTTGAATGTATATAATTCTGATGAACTTGTAGCACTTGTGCCCCCTCAGCATACATATCTCTGACAAACCCACTTAGCAACAAACACTCCTTCACTGTTGATGTCAGAAAGCTTTCTACTCTAATAGTTTCTTCCCTCAGACAGCTAGACTTTAGAATTCCCTTCTAGCTAATTGCTTCCCTGGCTGTACTGATATGCAAGAGTTTAAATGTAACGAAAGCTAACATCTTATTAATGAAGTTGTTGGTCTATAAATGGTCCCAAATAGTAGTCCCTTATGGCGAAGTGGCGATATGCCTTGCTAGGGGTGAACATTAGTAAAAACAAATAACTAAATAAAATAATAATAAATATATGTTTATGAAAGTATAAAAATAAAATTATTAAAATAAAAAACAAATGAAATTATTGGAATCAAATAACAAAATTTCAAACATAATAAAAAAAACATATCCAATAAAAAAGCACAAAAAATGTTTTCAATAATTCTTTGAAGAAAATAAAATTAATTTCAATAATTCTTAATTAAAAGAAGGCCGAAAAAACTTTTCAATGATTATTAAAAAAAAAATAATAAATAAAATAAAAATAAATAAAAAATAAAAAAGGAAGATTGGGAAAATGTAATAAAAAATAAAAGTATATTCACAGAGGAGATATAAGAAGGAGAGAAAAAAAGCGAAGGAACTGATTTGCCTTGTCACTACTTCCAGTAGCAGCCACGCTGAAAATTAGGAAGTACATTAACTGACTATAACCACAATTTATTTTGTTTTACCTGATTTTGACTTATTTGTGTGTAAAGATTTAATGTTTCTGAATTTTTTAGACAAGGATTAACAATTTGCATAATTTGAATTGTCTCGGAGGACCCGTAGTGTAACAGATAAAGTATGACTTATTTGTGTGAAAATGGTAAAATTAAATTCCAAGTGAAACTCTTTTGGAATTGGAAGGTTCAATCCTCAGTGCAGTTGATACTAGTAGTACAACTATGAATTACTTAAGACTTCTACCTGATCATGACTGACGGAACAAAAGCATACTTATATCTGTGGATTAAATAAAGAGTGCCATTCAAAATCTGGTGCAGAAAAAAGGGTCCAAACCAAACCACCATAGCCCTCACAAAACTCAACCCAATATGGAAAAGATAAGAATATCTCACTCAAATCAAATATCAGACTCATGTGCTCATTTGTATTATCAATATTTCTTCCTGCTTGTAAATCGTGGACCCTAACAGCAGAGACTGAAAAGAGGATATAAGCAGTTGAGATGAGGGTCTACCGCAAAATACTTGGTATTTCTTACAAAAACAACATTACAAACGAGGAAGTAACGAACCACATAAAGCAAGCTTGTGGGTCGTATGGAAATCTCTTACCCACTGTAAAATGGTGCAAATTATAGTGGTATGGCCATGTAATGAGATCAAAAGGACTTGCTAAAACAATAATGCATGGGACAGTAAGAGGAGGAAGGCGTGGAGGACAGTAGAAAAGATGGGAGGATAACATAAGGGAATGGACGGGCCTGAGGCTCAGCAGCATCATCACAATAGCACAGGACAGACGGGAGTGGAGAGAGCCAACCAGACTATGGGGATAGATAAAATAGATGGATAGCAGAAAGATTCTCAGAGTTCAACAGAAATATTGTTCAGTTTATCAAGATACACTTGAAGAAGGTTGGAGATTACAATGGCTGAAATGTGAAAATAATACTCATGATAAGAACATAGTCCAAATAATATAAAATATGAATCTAATAAGAAATATGAATCTAATATGAATATTTTCAAAAAGTTTAAAGCAATTCTATTTGGCACAAATAATGACTGAGAAAAGAATTCACATTCACTCATTACAGGAAGGACATTACCAGGTTTACTCATATCTACAGCATTTTTTTTTTTACAAAGGAGTCACCACTTTTCAAGGCCCGGAGGCCGCTAGAGGATAAGAGTTAATGAGTGTGCAGTAGTCATTGGGAAAATTGCTTAAAACTTTTTCTAAATATTAAAATTTTTGGCACTTGTACACTATTAGGACGAAATTTCGGAAATCATAAAACTGAATTTCACATAAAAAACAATGGTATCTACGTATTCCTCATATTTTTAAGATGATTATATCCAAAAATTACGAAAATTGATAAGGTACAAAATTATTTATTAAAGAAAATAACAAATAGAATTTGATGAAAACGATTGTAAGACACAGGAGAGTTCAAAAGGGAGGTAATTTTGTTTTGATTTAAACAAGATGGCGTCAATTTTTCACCTGCTACCACGATTAAAGTTGTTTCTTTTAATAATTCAGTCATATTCAGGTAACTCTGACTGCATAATTTGGAAGCTACCATTATAACTTATTAGAATTGACAAAAAAAAACAACTATTGTTTTTATCTGAAAACTCCATTTATTGACTACAAAATCTCGTCCCAATAGTGTAGAAGCGTCAAATTTTTTGTTATGTAAATAAGTCATGAATGAGTACCTAAAGCAAAATAAGTTGTTTAGGAATTATTCTCAAATGATATTTTCTTTAGAATAATTTAATTCATTAACAATACTGATTGCTATGCTATGTAAACATGTGTGAAAATAGAGATTACAGGTCTAAACTATGAAAATGTGAGGAGATAAGCTCAAATTAGGGAGTCCTTAATGCGCAAAATTTGCTAAAGGTTTTAGAACCTGAGGTTTGTAAGTCAATAAAATAAACTTTGCATAATGTATCCGTCAAAATAAAAAACAAAAAAACAAACACTTTAGTCGCCTTTGCCCCTCTTGATCTAGTGGAAGGGAGTAGGGCATCAGAGATAGACCACAACTCTCAATCTATAGTGGTAATACGAAGAAGTGTGTAATTAGCGAAATAGATACTATTGCAGACTAAGAAATTGGCAATGCCGAGTTCATAACGAATAAGTAGTCAATTTACACACAGTAAAACCAAAATTTTCTCTCAGCTAATGCGTGAAAATAGCAACGTGCTCAATTAATTATAATAGTTATTGTGTCTCTACATGAAATAAACTGAAAAAAGATTTATATGCCATAAATGAGAATAAACTAAACCAATCTGTATCATTTGAATTTTTAGGTTATTATTCTCGTCTTAACTGTTATTTTCATGTTTCGGCACATGTAATCTCTGGCCTTCATCAGATGTCTCTCATCGAATTCGGGAATCTTTCTGTGAAACTCAGGAATCTGCACAGGACTTCAAATGGAACCCTTTATTTAATCCATGAAGATAGTATGCTTTTGTTTCATCAGCCATGACTGGGTAGATATCCTAAATGATTCACAATCATATTTTGAGTGTCATCTGCACTGAGGATTGACCTTTCCAATGAATGAAATAAATGGTTCCATTTGAAATTCTGTGTAGATTCATGAATTTGACAAGATACACCTGGAGAAGATTGGAGATTTCATTGACTGAAATGTTGCGAAAATAACACTCAAGATGCGAACAGTAGTCCAAAGAATCCAAATAATCACTCCTCATCTCAAAAATTCAGAAATCTAAATTCAAACCAAATAATAATGTTAATATTGCAGAGAATGCAGCATCTTATTTACATTTTTGTTGTTTCCTTTCAATAAATGATAAACCCAACCCTAACCATTCTTACTGGGTAGATAACTTAACATATATAATTATCTTCAAATTTCAAAGTCATTCCTAAACAGCATTTAAGCTGACAACTCAAACTTAAATTTTGATGAGCCAATTTTCATTGTTTTTAGTTTTGTACTATGCTATTAGGAATATGTTTTTCAGTGCAATCTATTTTAAAAATTAGCTCAATTCGAACGACTACTAATATAAAACATTTTTAAATAATCATCTTAAAATAAAAATCAGCAAAGAGGATACTCATTTAAAATTGAAGACAACACAATATGTAAAGCTGAACTGAATAGTATGATAATAACGATGATTATATATTTTAAGTTTAAAATAGATAAAAATTAAAATTACTTCATTGCATCCCAAACAATGCTGAGTCGGTACAGTTTGTTATAAATAAGAAAAGTGTTACTTACTTTGACAACTAGTGCCGCATAATTAACGTCGGCTCGCCATGTCCGAGGTTTGCTCCAACCAACTAAAGGATCGGCTTCACTAAAGGAAACAAAAAATATATACATTATACAAGGGTTCCTTTAGTCTTTGACAGACTATGGATACCCACGGAGGGGTGCCTGCACATGAAATTTTTATGGCAGGAGGTGCGCAATCTCCAACCACACCTCTCCTGAGTCAACTTTGTTAAATACCAGTGGCAAGTGAAGCGTACGTATAAGACGAATGGAAACAAATGCCGAGATAAGCGGAGAGCGCATACAGCGCTTAGAATTCCCAAATGGTAAGCCATTTAGTACTAATCCGGCTCAACGTTGCTTAACTTCAGTGATCTGACGAGAACCGGTTTGTCAATGCGATTATACCGTACATATTTCATAGAGATACATTATATATACATGTATATTGAGCTGTTGCCTAATATTATTGTAAGCATCTTTATATGCAGAAACTTATGACAAAAACAGTTATTCTTAATACCACTTGATTTAATATATGCATCATTTATGTATTGCTATTTCATGTATATATACATAATATTATGAAGTAATATACAAACAGGAAAACCAGACGTTGCTCGATGAGAAAACATGTTATTTTTCACTATTTTTTTTTTTAGTGACTCATTTGCCTTCTAATATAGTCAGAAGAAATTGAAATTTTGGAAAACTCTGAATTAGTATCTTATACATATTAGATTTCATTTGAAGTTTTAGAGGGATCTGTTCCCATAGCTCTCGGGGCAGATAGAAATTCATAACCACTTCCATTGTTTTCCCTGAAAAATTTGACATATAAATACATTTAGTTTTATGTAGATTCTCTAATATTTCTTTCTATACACAGACACTGAAATTTATATAAATTCTTTAATTATGTAAAGTGTTCAGTACATGAGTAGGGAGGTGACAGTGGTCAAATGGTTAATGATACTGACTGATGACCTAGGTGTTCCAAGTTCAAATCCAGTTCGCTCTACAAAAATCACTTTCACTTAGGATATTGGCAACCTTCTTGTGGTCCTTCCCGTAAGTACCCGATGCCTTTCTAAAAAGAATTATGAGTACAAAAATATTGGAGAAACCAATGCCAGCAACAGAATCTTCAGATTCATATATGATCATAAGTACATGACTTGAGCTTAGTAGTAATATAAAAAAAAAACTAGACTCTTTATCCATAAAAAAAGGCAAAAGTTATAGCCTGTTGGCTTAGAATGGGCAATTTATGTCAAATTAATGGTTGAGCATGGTTAAATTTGTGCTCATTTTTGCATTAACTCCCTATAAATCTCTATAAATCCCTATAAATCCCTAACTTTACATTGAACGAATACAGTAATATTTAGTTCACTGCATATTATCAAAGCAAAGAGAAATTTAGATATTTATGAGAAGATAAAAGATAGACAGAAACGTTTGTGTTTCATTCTTTGGTGAAATCATCAGGCAATTAGCCTGATAATTTCTTTCTGATGATATATTTGTACATTGGTATATTAGGGCAACATTTTTCAATCAAGCAAACATTATTGAATACAATGGAGGTATTTTGCTTTATTATCTTTTGGATTTTTTTTTCATTTTTCGTATAGTCTTTTTTATATCGAAATCAAAGATTTCAAAGTCATTCCTAAACAGCATCTAAGCTGACAACTCAATAAACATTTCATAGGAATTGCAAGAGTTTTTGATTCGACTACAAATCATCTTCCAGTGGAATTGGTGACGCAAAAGTGAACTGGAGTAAAAAACAAAAGGTAAAAAAGTAGAAAAATAAAATTTTTAATAAAAATTGTAGACAATGGTGGCATGTTGAATAAAAATAAAAGTTAATTAAAAATTTGAGCTTTAATATATTTTATTTATTAAATGTAGTAAAGGACATTATTGAATTATACTTCTTAACTAAAACATATTTTGCTACAATTCAGAGATAGATATTTCATAGAGAAATATAAGCAAGAATCGTAGCCATATTTGAGGCCAAAAATACTGGACAACATTTGGAGAGAAATAAGTAAAAGTAGAGGACAAACTGAAATGGAAAACATTTTATCAGAAAATTGTTAGAATTTAGTAAAATAAAAAAACTGAGAATCATTTGTTAGATGATCGATAAACCACAGGATCCTATGTTATAGTAAACAGAAAATGCAATCAAGTATGATCAACTCCATCGACACACAAAGAAATAACTAAATAAATAATCCAACCAATCAAAATATACTATACTAGCAGGCCGCCCGGCATGACCGGTTGTAAAATATGCTTAAATATGATATTTTGATTTATGCAGAGTTCATATTTATTTATATTGGACCCAATATGTAGTGATAACTTCAAAAGTTTTTAAAAAATGATTTGTGCGCCACTACCAAGAATCAGAACCAAAACGTTTAGCTTACAATTTACTTTTTCTTTTGACATTAATGCCTGAGCTATGAAGATATGTTTGGTGCAATGCTAAAAATTAAAACATGAACCAATAGCTATTACATTACACATGCATATTTGTAATGCCCTCATTTAAACTTCACCTGGCAAATTTCATTTTTTTTTAAATTTTCACACTTTTGCACCAATTTTCCATAGATAAAAACCCAAATATAAAGTTTCGCATAGGTTTGAATACTCTATATATTAAATTTCATGTCTGTAAACCAAAAACTGACAAAGGAGTTTGGTATGTAAATTTTTTAAACAAGTACATATACGCATACATAAATATATATAGAAAGAGGTTTGTGTTTACTATAACCTTTTATGCAAATATTAAGCAAATATAAATCATGTAGAATATCTGCATGAAGATAATTACACGCAATAGTTAACTAGAGATGATCATCCCATAAGAAAACATAAGAAAAACGAAAAAACTAATAGGGAATTAATTAAGATAAATGTTTAAAATATGAAGATTAGCTAGATCTTTTGCAGATGAATGCAATTCCACGACGCATATTGTGGTTAAAAGTAAAGAACCTTACCTCATGCATCGTGCAATAAAAATGGCCGCCCCTTGGTATTTATGGACTGAAAATCACGTGATGTGATGAGAGGGGGGAGGGGGTATGCAAATGAGATGTGGTTGGGTCTCTCTATAAAAGAGTCGTCTTTATTTTGGGCGTCAGTGTGGAAAGTGCAGAGAGAAGAGAACAGTTAGATTTGAGTTTGAGACTTTTGATCCGAGGTTCAGTTCAAATTTAACGTCACATATATAACAAAGTTGTATTTTCTTTTTAAATAAATAGAAAAAAGGATTTTTAATATGAATATCATTACACAAAACCAAAAAAAAACTTTATAGGAGTATAGATTATTAAAAAGGGAGATTACTCTAACTGGCTTATTAACTGTGATTAGAGAAAATATAGCATTTTAGAAAAAAAAATGCTTAGATTATAAGTAAAAACTCTCCTAACTATAATGCACAACAAAAAACAAAAAACTTATTTTTATAATTTCATAAACATATATTTCTTATAAAATTTCAAATAAAATAAAAACTTAATTTTTTAAATTTTGTTATTAAAAGTGCAAATAAAGACTAATTATGTTATTTTTATCTGTTTAATTTTGTTAATTTTTATTGTATACTTTTCAATAATGTCCTTTTCTTATAATTTATTTCAATAAATCACTTCACAATAGAAATACTGAAGAGTAATAAAAGTTAAGGAACTTAATTGCCTTGTCACTGATTCCAATAGCATTACACCGGAAGTTAGGAAGTATGTCAGCTGACTCTAATTGAAAATTGATTGTAACTTATCACTTTTCAAGAAAAGAAAACTCAAGTTTTGTCAGAAACTATAAGAGCATAATGGTTGAATTTAGCAAAGCTACTTTTAGAAAAAACTTAAAGATAACACACAGCCTCCAGTGCTGTGAACAGAAAAAAAAAGTCCTGCATACATACTCATTATAAAACGGTTTCTGACTTAGGGTAGGATACTTCATCTTGATTTCAGCATCCAATTGTCGTTCAAGTTCAAGGATATGTTGTGCTTTACCTTCACCCTAGAAAACAAATTTATTTAAAAAAATTATTGAAGGTGAAAATTAAAATATTTGATACTCATTGCTAAACTGGATAAAATAGAGTAAGTAGAGAAATCGAATTAATTCTTTAAAAAAATATCACTAAAATTCACTGTGTATTGACTAATAAGATGATTCAGTTAAAACAGCTGTGGGAGATAGACATTTCACTTATATATAGTTTGTCTACTACAACAGGCATAAGATTAAGCATGCATAATACATTGTTCCAATACACAACATGATGCACTAATTATTCATGTATAAAGATAATTTTTTTCTGTTAGAGGATGTGTCTGTAGAGCATCAAGTCAACAAATAAAATTGAAATCTGTTTTTATTTCTTGATCAGGTGTAGTGAGTGAGCATTCTCGATCATGTGTAGTGTGAGAGCATTCTCGATCATGTGTAGTGTGAGAGCATTCTCGATCATGTGTAGTGTGAAAGTTTTCTTGATCATGTGTAGTGCAAAAGTTTTAGGATCTAACCTCATTTTTCCTGAAGGAAAATGACTCTGGTCTAGAAATCAGTTTTCCTCTAAAGAGGTAATAACAAAAATTTTGAAAACAACTTCAAATAATTGACAATGATAAAAATCATGAACAACCAACTTTATTACAGATTCTATGGAATTTAATTGCAAAACAAATGCAATAATCGGTTTAGTTGTTACTGCTTCTGATTATTAGTGGACTCTTCCATGTGAAACTGACAATAACCACAGACGAGAGAATAAACAAAATAGATACACTTTACTTAAAATGCATTGAGCTATGTCACAAACATTTCTTTCTGGTTTTACACACCAAATCCTGAAAGAATGAAGGTTTTATAAATGATAATCAAATAAAAACTCAATACCAGTGAAGACTAAAATACTTTCAGGAAAACGTAAGAGTATGGCATAAAATAGTTCACTTAAGAGAAGAAATTGGAAAAGTAAATTATATGCTTGAAATTCCTTCTCTACATTAAGAAACACAGATTTAAAAAATTGCTATGTATGTACCTGTGATGGAAAAAAAAAATTGTACAAAAAAAAAAAAATCACATAAATTGATCAAGTAGTTTTATTTTTAAATAAGAAAATAAAATTTTGTAGCAAAACAAACAGCGACAGTATCGCAACACCATCTTTAAAACAAGGGAAATAATTCTAAATAATTCAAATTTGCGAAAGCCATTCTTAAATTGGTGACTTTGGAAAATCTCAAATTTACTTAAAAATGATTTTCTTTATAAAAATAAAACTACTTGATTAATTTATGTGATTTTTGGAATATGATATTTTCTTTCTATCACAGGTACATAAGTAGCCCAATCACCTTTGTGATCATGCCATGATAAAATAATTCAAGACAAGTACTTAATATAAATGGGTAGGTGTGTGTGATACTGTCGTGTAACATAGAAATAGGAACCTCAACGTTGTCCTTCAGTCCACAGTGATTTTCTTCTCAGCATGATCTATTCTCATCCAGCTTCAACTGCAATCTCTGATTTCTCTTGGGGGACCTCTGAGTCATTAATTGCCTCTGCCAGACTCCAACCTGCAACTGACGTTAACCATATCACCCTGGCAACTGTCATTAACCGGATTGTACTCTTAACAATGAATGTTTGAAAGCAATTATTGAATAAAACTCATAATATTGTCACAGAAATGTCTAAAGCACTTGATGTTAATATTTCAGTGGTATGTCCAAACATCTGAAGTAAATTCTTAATCTTTCTTAATGAAGCTAATATTAAAGTGGTGTTGTCTTGTGCTTGATTGGTGATTCTAAAAACATCAATGTAAGAAACAAAAATATAAATAAATCTCTTGCAGCACAATAAGGTCATATAACATCTAACAACACTGACAAATTGTTCAAAACTAACGCTCTCTTTGAACTGCATAAATCGATCTGCCTCGTCAGCATTTATAACATCTTTTCAAAGTTGGTTGATGCCAACACATGCACATTAGCAAGATTATAAAATCCACAAATCTGAGCACAAGTCTTTCTCTCTGACAAATGGTCACTTGGCATGCAAAACATCTTGCATGCTTTGAAAAAGGGAAGTTCTTGTCTCTATTGGCTATTAACCAATTATGATAAACAAATGCCAGGTACAAAAAAAAAAGACTGACCTTCAAATGCCAGGAGAGAAAATCAATACGGACGCCTCTTTCACGCGTGAAATAATTGGTACCATTAATCACATGACTAAGAAGAGCATTAGCATATATTTTATGCCCTTTGTGATTTCTTTTGTAATAACATCCATCACCAGGTCCACCAAACTTTAGGGATTTATCAGCCGCCTTTAATCCTTCTGAACAAGCATCGTAATAATTTAAAAAACCTGGGGTAGAAAAACATAAAAAAAGACTTAGTTTAAAAAATATAATGTTTATGATACCATCACTGAAAAGGATCCTCCAAATGCTAACATCCACATATTAGTTAAGTTTCAATGTATCAACTAAGACCCTATTGAGATAATTTGTCCGGTGCAGCCATCACTGTCATTTGATTAAAATCAGTTCACCTCAGATCTGTTAAAGCTTTAACTAGAGTCACAAACTGTCGTCAACTGCTGCAAAGTAAAAACTGTTGCAAACTGAAAACTGCCCTAAACTAACCCAAGCTTCTAAATACATACTATATATAAAGGGGAAATATTTATGTGTGTCCGTCTGTCCATGCATCAATCATCAATCTCTGAGAAAAATTATGGAAAATGATGAATCAGCAGGTTGTTGCTGATTTTTTAGCCTGCTTTTAAATGGTTAAAAGTTTTTTTTATCATAATTTAAGGAAAAATCTGCTCTTTTTTTTAGTTAGGGCATATAGAAAACCAAAACTTCAAGGTCTGGCATGCACATTATCATTATAAAAATTCCTATTTGATTGTCATTACTTATCAAGGCTGAGAGGTCATTCAAGGATAAGAGTTAATGAGTGTATGGTGGTTACTGAGATAACAGCGTAGTGATCATTAGTGGTGGAAACTGGGTATAATCTGATTATTTAAGAGGACAGATAAGCAAGAAGTTGTTTACATTGGACTTGAGATGACCATGTTGTACTCAGCTTAGATGCAGATCAGTGAAACAGAGATCCACAGGTGGGCAGTTCTAGGAAAGAAGCCTTGTTCATGGAACTTGCATTTAGATTTAGGTATGGATAGGGAGTGAAGGAGAGAAAAACAAGCATCATGGCTTACACCCTGCATATGTAATATTTAACAAAAAAAAAAAATTCATATATTTGTTATTGAAATGTATGGAGATTCTAAAAGTTCATGCAAATAAGAGAACTATTTTTTGGATTGATGTCAATGTTACACTTCCTGAGTGGAGAACTTAATCTAAATTATAAAACTATGTCTGTCTCCATTTTTTTTTTTTCAAAGTGCATCTCCTCTGAGACGCAAGGGCGCAGAGCAGTGTGAGGCAAGTAAAATAATTGCATTTTTTGTGGACTGTTCTTTTCTGGATTTTTAGCCAATAAAAATAGCTGCTAAGGAGTCAAAATTGAAGAAAAAAATGGAACTTGGCAGGTATAAATCGACTAAACATGTTATCTGTATGCAGGCACAAATATATACAGTAATACATTAAAGTCAGTTCATTTTTAACTATTTCTTATCCATCGAACAATGGTTCTGGAGTGCTATATATTTTGGTTTTGATTCTAGCTGATGGCACCAAAGTCATATTTTTATTTTTTAATCACTACCATATATTGAATAAAATAACATATAATAATCAATAGATAACTGATTCTATAATAATCAATACAAAATCTATATAATGAATAAATTAAACACGTTTAAAGGGAGATAACTCTAAATGTAAAATGAAATTTTAACCAAGAAAGAATATTTTTACTTAATTTTTTGTTTGAATTTAAGGTTCACTGTTTTCATCTAAGTTATACGAAAAAAAATTGAGTGAGAGAAAATATGAAAGAATGATTCGAAAAAATAATTTCTTAACAATGTGCATATCAACATAAGATTATAATCTTAGAGTTTAAGAGAAGTAGTCAACCATCTCAGCAAAAATAACCTTAGTGACACGCAATATGGTTTCCGTTCTGCTAGACCTACAGCAGATCTGCTTACAGTTATATCTCATAGGATTAGCTAATCTCTCGATGGAGGCTTCCTTTCTAGGGCAATTGTTCTTGGCATATCAAAGGCCTTTGATAGGGTGTGGCATAAAGATTTACTTCACAAGATCTCCAGCTATGGTGTAGCTGGAAATATCTTCTCAATTATTAAATCATTTCTCTCTGATAGGTTCATAAGAGTAGTGGTTGATGGGCAGAAATCAGAAGCTCACAGCATTAATGCTGGAGTCCCTCAGAGGTCCATCCTGGGCCAACTCTCTTCTTGATTGAAATTAATGATCTTCCAAATCACATCCTTACATCATTTGTAGACATTTATGCTGATGACACTACCATCTATGGTAGCACATCAAAGACCATAAACGACCAAGTTCTCTCTGATTCTCTCTCCTCTGATCTTGAGGACGTGGTACAATGAGGAAACAGGTGGCTGGTTACTTTTAATGCATCTAAAACCAAGCTTTTATCTTTACATCATCAATGCTCTGATTCCAATCCGGCATAAATTGAAATGAATGGCTTTCATCGTGAGGAGGTTTCATGTTTTGACAAGCTTCTGGGCTTGAACTTTACTTCTGATCTGAAATGGAACACATACATCAAATCGGTTACAAGGTTGCTGGGAAAATGGTGGGATCCTTCTATTGATCCAGTAGATATCTCACTGCTGATGCAATTCTTTACCTATATAAGAGCTAGGTACATCCAAGGATGGAGTACTGTTGCCACATTTGGGCAGAAGCTGCTAGAAAAGATTTATCCTGCTTTGATAGAGTTCAAACATGCTCTTTTCTCTTCCCTACAACCTCTTTCTTACAGAAGAGATGCTGCGAGTCTGCTTTATCGTTATTTTTATGACAAGTGCTCAACTGAGCTCCAATCTATGGTCCCCCCCCCCTCGCCAAACTTTCACAAGAAACACCCGTCTAGCAGAAAACACTATCAATAATTTCTTCCACTCTTTATCTGTGTCTAAACCTAAACGTAGATTCCATGAACAAATCTTCTTTCTTAGAACTGCATGCCTATGGAATTGTCTTCTGTTTTTCTGCTTTCTAGCTGACTACAATATGGTTGTTTTAAAGTCTAACGTAAACAAGTTTTTGATGAGCTGTTCCATATAAGTTAACAAATTTACTGAATTTCCATTACTATCGATTACTATATTGTCCAATTGTCTACTGTACACTCTTTAACCCTTATCCTCGAGTGGCCTCTGGGCCTTCATAAATGATGATGCCTATGTAAAAAAAAAACCAACAAAAAAAGTCATTGTTTTCTTTAGAACCTCTCCCCCAAATGGCAGATGGGGCCAAGTGTAGATTTGGCACCTAAATTTGACAGTTGAAAGGAACATGTTTAACTATACACCTTATTGAAAGCAGCATTTTTGTTTGGAAGTATTTTTAGAAAAAAAAGTAGCCTTTTTCTTGCTATTTATAACAAAATTCTATTTGCTGGCTTAAATGCTATTTAGGTCTTATTTTGCAAATCTGACAAGATCAATTTAAATGTTTGAAGAAAAGTATTTTAATATAATTTTGATAAAATCTTTAACTTACCTGTTACAGTCATGTTAACAGCATCAAAATCATGACAATCAGGTTCATTCCAAGTTTCAAAATTCCAATTTTTCACATAATGGAGTCCATATTTCCCTTGAAAATCAGAATAAATATTGAGAAAGACACCTTGGAAATTCTTTGATTTTGGTTTAGTTTGATTTCGTTTGGTTGCTTTGTTTTATAGCATCTCAACCTTTTGGTTCATTTAAAGCTGAATCCAATCATTTTATTAAAAGTTTTGTGCTTCAAATTCTTTATATTTTCAAATATTTGTTCATGTTGCTTGATTTGGTTTGGTTGTTTCATTTTTTAGCAACCATTTTCGTGTTATTTAATGCCAAATCCAATCATTTTAGTAAAGTTTTTATGCTTCAAGTTTTGTATGTCTTTGAATATTTATTCATGGTATTTGATTTGATTATCTTGTGGAGGAAAATTGTTGTTTCATTTTTGGTTTTGCAGAACATGATTGAGTTTGCACAGGGAAATAAAAATAATATCAATATTTGGTGCATTTTAGGTCAGGAAGCTAGTATCTTCGAACAGCCTGATCTGGTAGTATCAGATAAAATTCTTTAGACTGAGTCTTCAGTGATTCGAAGACTTCATTGCTTGTATTGAATTTTTCAATATCAGATAATCTCAACCCAGTCTTGCTTTGATCAAATACAAGAGTCTCCCACCCTGAAAGTGACATCCTAATAATTAAATGACACATTTCACAATAAAATAATCATAAAAAGAAAAGAATTGGCTTAAATCAACCATTTTTCTATGTTTAATTTGATCCTAAAATGTGTTTGAAAATTTCCTGTTTTACCTTTTCTTTTTATTATCATTTCACCCCAAATAAGGCACAGATCCACTTAATCATGAGGGGCTGCTATTTCGGACCAGATTTGCATGGAGACTATTTAGAAAATTGGGCAGTGAGATATCTGTTTACATTACACTTGAATTTCTGTATGTCACTATAGTCCACAAACAAGGGTCCGGGAGGGAATTCCCAAAAAAAAGCTATTTGAGTAGAAGGCTTTACAACCTACAGTGTAGGGGTGGGATTATATTGTTTATCAGGTTTGTCAAGGGTATTGTCGTTGAGGAGGTACTAGTGCTTTGAGTTCAGAGCACTTGTCATTGAAATACTTGTAAAACAAGCACAAGGATGCCATGTTTTGCTGATGGGACAGAGGTTGGAGTTTAGTTGATAGTTCAAGGCTTATTAGGTTAGTGACTCTTTTTTGAACCCTGTCCAGAAGTGAGAGACTAGCGGCAGATGCACCAGCCCAATTATGATAATACTCCATACGTCGGTGAACCATGGCCTTGTAGAGATACAGGATACTCTCTGGTGTGAGATGCCTTTTGGCATGATAGAAAGAGTCCACCTTCTTCACAGCAACCTTGGCGATTATCTCAATGTATTTGTCCCAATTCATGTTGTCTAGGAGCTTGAGGGAAGTACTTTTAAGCAGTGCATCATTAGCCGTGGCAATCAGTGATTGAGAAAGTTACTTGTAATTATCAAAGGAAATAAGCTTAGTCTTGGCAGCATTGAATGTTGCCAACTAGTTACTGCCTCATTCTAGTACAGACTGGAGGTCTTCTTATAGATTTTTAATGAAAAAAAAAAAGTATAAACAAGACCCCTTTATTTTAGAAAGTGTTTCTAATGTTTTCATATAGAATTCCTGTCTGGCAGTATTTTTTTAGGGAAATATTTGTAAAGAAATCTATGTTTATTTTGATTTTCCATCTTGACATTAGATTGTTCTTTAATGATTTCAAAAATATTCATTTGATGATTCCTTGAATTATGATTGATAAAACTTAATATGTTGAGGATGAAAATCATAGACATTTTCAAGCTTTACTTAAATGTAATGTTAATAAGTGTTTTTTTCTGAAATGTGCTAAGATATACAGATTAATAAATGTTTATTTCCAGACTAGGATTATAATATCTGAAATGTAAATTAATGTTTTAAAGTTTGGAAATCTACCCTATAAATATATGAAAAATATATAACCTATTAATCATTGAGCTTATTTTATCTGCAATATTGAACATATATTGAACACATTTTTGCAAAAAATATATACATGAATTAATTTCACCTGGAAAAACTCTAAAATTGTTCTTCAACTTTTCCTTGAATATATATATAAGGGTCGTTCCAAAAGTAAGACCTCCTATTTTTTAACTAAAACACTAAAACAATGACGAGTTACAAAGACAGGAGTTGTACAATTAAAATGAGTGACTTTTTGTGCTCCAGAATTTATTTCTCTATGTAGTCACAACTATTTTTAATGCACATTTGCCAGCCTCTTTTGATGCTTTTGTCATAAAAGTCCCGAGCACACTTTGCCACTCACATTTCTGTTGCCACTCTGAAATCAACAAACCCATCTCCTAACTGGGTTGGCATCCACTGCATCTGCTTTGTAAACGTTCAACAAGCGCCTGTGAATGTTAATTGGTTCAATTTTTCCTGCATGGAAGAATTGAATGATGCATCTCTGCTTCCAATTCACATCCATAACAAGAGTTGCTTTCTTAGAACCTCACACTGACAATATCCACAACAGAGAGATGAAACTTTAAAGTCATGAATGCATAAGTTCAGTCATCATAACAATGTAATTTGCAGTTCACCTCTTATCCATTTGGGCAGAATAAAAAAAAAAAAAAGGAACCATTACTTTTGGAACACCCCTCGTACACACACACACACACACACACACACACACACACACATATATATTCTTTTAAAGATACCACATTAATAGGAATAGACACATAAATATTTACTCATTTTTGGAAAGTTTTTTTTTTATTAGTAAAACTTGCATGGTACAATTTTGCATTGCAAGGCGAGTGTGTGTAGAAAATACAAATAAAGCCTGCTTGAAACTTTATATATATTTTGTTGATAAAAAATAAATGAATAGCCGCTGTATTAATCAGAAGGTCCTATTCGTAGGCTGTGAAACTTTTGAAATATTGTTTCTTTTTTCTACATGCTGATGAAACCCAAATTTGTGCAAATTATAACTTGGTGAATGGTTATATTCTTATATGCCAACACTGCGGGCTGAAATAATTGTATGCAATGCTGTAAACAATATCTTATATTTATAGCACTATTGAACTATCTAAATGAAAACTTTGTTATTTATTCATATGTAAATCCTGCCCCAAGTAGTGAAATTACATATACACATACAGATATATATATATACACACATACAGATATATATAACTACTTAATTTACTCACATAAAATTAATATACGAAAGTATAGATTTATGCGTAAACTTTAAGTATTTACTTCAAAAGTGCTCAATACGTAAGTAGAGCTAGTTAGTAATTTATAAAATATATATGGTGATTAAGCTACACTGAATATTCGGCGTTTCATCCACTCTAGGACTCCTCAGGCTTATGCGCATAAGCCTGAGGAGTCCTAGAGTGGATGAAACGCCGAATATTCAGTGTAGCTTAATCGCCATATATATTTTATAAATTACTAACTATATATATATATATATATATATATATATATATATATATATATATATATATATATATAATTACTAGGTAGGTTTGCTGGCTTACTGTTAACATTAATTTAAAATAATATTTTATAACTTTGTTATAAGCACAAAACAAATTTTTTTCTCAATAATGCATATAAGTAACCATTAATATTTTGGTAATTTAAAACAAATTTTGTAATCTTTTTGACTGCAAAGAAAAGAGATATCAATTTACTTTTTAATTTTCAATTTAGAAATACACCACCATCATTGAAAATAAAGTCGGTCCCTCTAAAGAAAAGAACATTTGAATATTTGCTAAATATCTGTCCAGAAATTAAAACAATATTATGAAGCAGAAATATTGCTTATATTAAAATCAAAACAATCATTAAATTTAAAAATAGCAAATAATAGTTAATTAATAAAATGCTCTTTTTCAAACTAAATATGCAAATTAGTTAACCTTGCAACTGATATCGCATATACATGCGTAAAGTTGAATTCTCTAAAAATACAGTGTTTTGATTTTACTGTTAATACGAGAAATGAGAACAACTTTCGCACTTATTTAGATGCACATATATTGAAAAGTGCAAATTACCATTTTTAAAAATAATACAAAAAACATTTATGAGGGAGAAGAGGATCTCGTCAGATAACTAAAATTTCCATATATATTTATTCCAGGTTGTTAAAACAAACAATAATCCAGGATGAATAAATACAATTTTCAGACCTGCTAAATTTTCATCTCATATTCAAGTTTTCTAAGATGCATGCAGACTCTCTAATCAGAAATAGTGCACAAAAAAGAATACACTTCCATGCAGCCGGTGGTCATTTCCTTTGTACGGGTTAGCCTCTTTCTTCACATTCAATAGATCATACTTACTGATATATCTTTGTGCAGTTCTTTTCACAAGATCTTTCCAAAGAAACAGCTGTGTTCTGTTCTCAAAGTCATTGAAAAAATTGTGCAAGGATCCCATTAGTTCAAATCCAGGAAACAATCCACTTGTGTAAAGCTGATCCACAAGTTCATCAAGCCATGAAAAATCATAGACAGGTTTCAGATTCCTGTATTAACAAAGTGAAAGTTTAATCAAAGACAACTGTCAAGTGACAAGGTGTTCGGAACAAATTTGATAATTTTTTTAATCTTCTTTAATTTAAGATACATTTGAAGCATTTTATAGCATAAAAGTGCAATGGATAGATCTTTCAGTGTTTTATTGGTGATTATGGATAACTGGAAAGCATATGGGAATATTTGGAGAGAGTGATGATTTGTGTCAGCTTAATAAATTCAGAAATTTTAGTTTTGAATAAATTAGACTAGGATCATACAGCTGTATCTATTCTGTCTTGATTTAGAGAAAATTCTTTCTAGACTGAGGCAAATTAATTTGCTAATAACTGAAAATTGGTGTTTTTTGTAAAAAATGATAAGATAGAAAAGTTTTAATTTTGTGGAGTTAAGCCCTATTAGTGGGCCTTAAAGTTATCATAGTTTACTTAGATTTTAAGAAATGAAATAATTATCATTTACTTCAAATTAAATATCATTAAAGTGATTTGTAAAAGTGGGTTTCAGGGTGACTTGCTTATAAGAAGAAGAAAATATATATACTTGTTTATAAAAAGAAAATGTACATATATGTATATTTATTTATGTATATATACTTGTTTATAAGAAGAAAATATATATATATATATATACATACATATGTACTTGTTTATAAGAAAAAATATATATGCATATAGACTTGTTTATAAGAAGAAAAAAATATATATACATTTTCTTTTTATAAACAAGTATGCATATATTTTTTTTCTTATAAGCAAGTATATATATACATATATTTTTTTCTCATAAGCAAGTTTATATATATATATATATATAAGAAAACATACATACTTGTTTATATATATATATATATATATATATATATATATATATCCTTGTTTATGAGAAGAAAAAATATATTTGTTTACAAGAAGGAAAGAAAGAAAATATATCTATTCTTGTTTATAAGAATAATATATGTGTGTGCTTGAGAGAGAGAAAGGGGTTCTATTGCCATCCTTTTCACTCTACATTATAATTGTCTAAGCTATTCTTAGCTAGAGTCTTCAATCACCATAATACCACATTCACTCCAGAGGTTGTCCTACTCGAGTCATTTGTTTATTTCATTGGACAACCCCATTTATTAAATAAAAATCTATCAATTAATACACCAAGGAGCTCATCTTTTCTTTGCTATGGATCGAGTTGTCTTATAAAAAGGAAATCACATATCAAGGGGTAAATGTCTATAATGGGAGGTCAAAAATATTTATATGACACATTTTTTTTTGCTTAAAGTAAATTAGAAAGTATTATGTACAAAATAAAAGTAATAAAAGTCAATTTTAATTTATGCACGCCTTTCTCTGGAAAAAATACTAAGTAGGCTGGGTTGTTTTTATCATACTCAAGGAATATACCACTACTGGTTTTGATATTCAATTAGCTTTTTTTATCTATAAATGTGAAGATTTTGTTTTTTTTACATAGGCATCAACACTTATCAAGGCCAAGAGGCCACTTGAGGATAAGGGTTAAAAAGTGTACAGTAGACAATTGGACAGTCTAGTAATCGATAGTAATGGGAATTCAGTAAATTTGTTAACTTATATGGAACAGCTCATCAAAAACTTGTTTACGTTAGACCATAGGCATGCAGTTCTAAAAGAAGATTTGTTCATGGAATCTACGTTTAGGTTTAGGCACAGATAAAGAGTGGGGGAAATTATTGATAGTGTTTTTCTGCTAGACGGGTGTTTCTTGTGAACGTTTGGCGAGGGGGGACCATAGATTGGAGCTTAGTTGAGCACTTGCCATGAAAATAACGATAAAGCAAGGACAAACTCGCAAGTTGAACCAAATACATACATTCTGCTTAAATTTGTTTTTTTTACAGCAGAAAGTTTCATATCGGGGTTTAGATAATCTTGTTAAAGGACCGGTTGTGTATATATGCAGCAGTCATAAGTGTGTACATCGAGAAGTTTTTGGGAGTTTTGATTCAATGAGTAGACATCTCGTCATTTCAAAAAGTGTCCGCCATGATCTTTTGGTGTGGTGAATTAGAAGCTGACTTTTCATGTTGATACGATGGTTAATTAATAAATGTTCAAATTTTTTATTAGTGAATTCTGTATCATTGTCACAGCGAATACACTTTATTGCATCATACGGGGCCATGTCAGCTAAATATCAGATTTATTCTTTAAGAAATAGACAATTATTAAACCGGAATAATTGTCTACAAAATTTAATGCATACTTTGTTTTCTCTGCCCATCAGTTCCATGTGACTGTTCAAGTCATAATGTACCAGTGAAAGGATTTGTATTGGTTTGTGAAATGTGTTCTGTCTTATAGTTTGAGTAGGCTTTATCTAGAATTCGTTCTTTGGTAGGGGAGGGGGTTGTCATTCAATTTTGATTTTTAGATTTTAATTTCTTTCTATCGTAGTTTTCGTTTTAGTCTTAGTCTGTTGAGATATTCATAATATTTATAATTTGATAATTATGTTTGTTCATATAAAGGCATATATATATATATATATATATATATATATATATATATATATATATATACACACACACACACAAATACATACACATTATTCTTTATAATAAAGTGGAGAATTAGTAACTAAATATGCGAACAGATTTAAAATTTATTAATGAGAACGGTTATGCAATTACCTATTAGTTGAAGAATACAACTGATTAGGTTCATATTTCGACACTTGTATCAAACACTTTGCACTCAATTGAGTCAAGTGAAAATTAAACTACATTACTAGTTGAAAAGTGAATTTTATTAATTTAAGCAAGAACCGATTGTGCCATATGACTAATTCTGCATGTCTCCTTCCATCATGCGTTAAACAAGACGATAACTTACTTTTTTTTTATCCGCACAAGATCCAGCAACCAATGAATACGAACCTGCTGCATTCCGGAGAAAGGAATAGAGCCAATATATGCAAGGTTTTGTATCATATCTGGACTTATGTCATACTTGAAGCTGTCAGAATGAGGTTTTGAGGGGCTGAAAATTAGAAATATACCATTAGTACAAAGTTTGTAAAATAACTTATCTGGTGTTACCTGGGAGGAGAGTTTAGAGGAAAATAAATAATATTTTAAAAAATGAATTTGGTTTTTCTTTTTGCAATATTTTTTTTTATTTATTTATAGTAAACTAGCAAAGAGGACCAGACGTTGTCCGGGATTGAATGATGACCAATGAAAGTTTCACACTATCATATTTTTATTGTCATTGAAACCAGTGAAATCGATTGATTGCCTGCTCTAGTTAGAGACCCATCGCAGTGCACTTAGAGAAAACTTCACATGCCTTTTCACAATAGTTTACAATACATTGTAATCTACATTGCACTGAAGAGAACCTATTGTTGATTTTATACAATTATTTTATTATATATAATGGTTTGAATTAAAGTTTAAAATGAAAAAGTCAAGTATCATGATTCAATTGTGCTCTAAAGAAAAACATTCATTTCGAACGGGCCCTTGTCATATCAAAGAACCTACTGTTGATTTTATATGTTGGGCCTTTCAGCTTGTGTGGTAATAAAACTTGTTGAATGCACTCGTGATGTTAGGCTGTATAAGGTGTTAATTTTGGTCAAAATCTCCTGCGCCTACTTCCATTGAATTATTTCGATTATTGGTACTTATCAAAGACATTCCGATATAAAACATATCTAAGAACACTGCCAGGCACATAAAGCACCTTTGTGTGAAATTTCATCCGTTTTCAAGGGAATGAACACACACAAAGTTCCTTTTATAAAATAGTAGAGATAGAAAAAAATAATAATAATTGTGAATTTATTAAAGTTATAAAAGCAAAGTAAAATAAATGCTCATTTATAAACATTAGCAATTCAGAATGTACTCACATCAACATTGGCGATCCAGAGTCTGGTCACATTAACATTGGCGATGCAGAGTCTGGTCACATCAACATTGGCGATCCATTGACACGTATGCAAATGACCAAGTTGTGACGCGAGCATAACATAACAGAAATAAATGGATGTATAGACATTGGGATCAGAGAAAGAGGAAAGACGAAAAGAGAGAAAGCACATGTTGACGTGAAAGAACGTTTAACAAGATGCAAGACTCATTAATCCTTTGAAGCTCTGCAAGATTGTCCAATGACCATGAATCGTTGAACGAATTAAACACATAACAGCTAGTTATAGCTGCAAACTACGAAACCGTTAATTGACACAGAGAGGGAAAAGCAAGAATGCGACCATACTCTGTTGGATTTGAAAATACATGTCAGTGGCTTGGTGTTGATACAACCATAAATAAATACCTTTTCATCAACGTGAAATTTCTTTTTCTTTGTTTCTTTGCAAGACTTTTATGCACAATGTCAGGTCCATGTTAAAATCTAACAACTATGTTCCAATATGGCAATAATTTCATACATTAGAAGTTTTGTTTTCATCTTTTTTTTTTAGAGTTGTCCATTAACATTCAAAGGAAATAATCTTAACTAACTCTCAGAGTTGCCTCCCCTTAAATCATGTTTATCTAATTTAGAATTTACTTAATAGATTCCCTCTCACATTTTTGCATTTTTTTTTCTTAATTTTTATCTGCTATCAATTGCTAGATAATAATCTATCAAAAAATATCTGTATGAAAATAAAAAAAAACTACATCTCAATAATTTTTTAAATATCATGAGACAACAAGAGATTTAACAAGTGTTTTATTGGCACCTTTTTCTTTCTTTTTTTTACTCATATTCGCCCCTAATAAGGCATATCGCCACTTGGACGCAAGGGGCTACTATTTGAGATCATGCCTAGGAAAGATTAACAAGATGTTGGTTTACATTACATTTAAACTTTCTGCATATCAGTAGTCAGAGAAACAGGTAGCAGGAAGGGAATTCCAAAGTCTAGCTGTTTGAAAGAAGAAACTATTAGAGTAGAAAGCTTTCTGGCATTTAGGGATTTCAACAGTGAAGGGGTGAGATTTTGTTGCTAAGTGGGTTTGTCGAGGATATGTATGTCGAGGGGACACAAGTAACAGGCACAGTAACATTATAACAAGTAACAGGCACAGTAACATTATGATGATGGGACAGGAGTTGGAGTTTAGTTGACAAAGTGAGACCTATTAGATTGAAAATTCTCTTTTTTTGGACCCTATCCAACAGGGAGAAGCTAATGGTAGATGCACCAGTCCAGACGTGGCAACAATACTCCATGCATAGGCGAATGGTGGCCTTTAAAAGGTACATGATACTCTCACGCATGAGTAGTCTTCTAGCTTGAAAGAGGGAACTCACCTTCTTTGCAGCAGCATTTGCAATGTCCTCTATGTATTTGTTCCAGTTCATATTGCCCGCAAATGCTAGGCCGAGGAGTTTGAAGGTAGAATTCTCAAGTAGGGTGCTATTTGTCATAGATATAGAGGTTTGGAGAGGCGTCTTGTAATTGTTAAGGGGAGAGCAGCTTAGTTTTACTAGCATTAAATGTTACCATCCATTTACGGCCCTATTCCACTATAGTCTGGAGGTCATTTTCTCACAAGTCTGCCATTGTCCTAGATTTATGCACATCGGTTCTTCCCTTCTGCATATTATAGAGCGTTGTATCATTAGCATATATACCCATCTCGGACACAATATTATCAGGGAGGTCGTTTATAAATATCAGGAATAATGGTGGCCTTGTAGAAGTACAGGATACTCTCAGGTGTGAGTAGTTTTCTAGCTCGATAGAAGGAACCCACCTTTTTGTAAATTTGGGTCATTTAAAGAACTTAGAATTTGTTAATCGATCCAAACTTTTGCCTTCCTCTTTTTTGTTATATTTTATATCCCTCCATATTTACATGAATAAACCAGAAATCAGCAGGAGCAGTGACAGTGATAATAATGGCGACGCTAAGACAAAGCTTGTTCATTGATACAACACAAATGAACACACTAAACACATACGACAACTTCAAATCCCATTTTTTTATGTACATACATCAATAGAATAACTTGCACCTCACTTCAAAGAAAACCGCCAGAGGAAGCCATACATCAAAAGAAAAATCAAAATACAAAACACAAACATCACATCAAACGCAACTCTGGCAGCATATAAACATGAATAATTATTTCATGAAACACTGCAACAGTACAACACCTACTAGAACACATTCACAACTTTCTTAGCTTTAAATCGATATTACACATGTATACAAACATCACACAGACGACTCCCTACAACACATTAAAACACAAAAACAAACACAAATAAAAAGCGAAAACGTTGACTAACGTTAAAGCCGCCTTTTGTCTACTACTACGTCCGCATCGCCAGTATAAAAGCAACTGCCTTTTTGAAAAGCAGGCAGATTGGCCCAGATCGGTCCCTGCATGTCAGCCATGAATCTTGCTCCGTCAGCAGCCAACAACAGTTAACCCATCGCTAGCAACACCAGCTACTGAAATTATTCAGCTACAGCCGTCGCCGCCATTTCACTCGTGATACTGGACAGCAAGCCTTGTGTCAGAAATTTAATTTCTTCCTTCTTTTCGTCATTGTCTTTTATCTTTCCTCCCTTCTTTCCTTCTTTAACTTTACGTCTTTTTAACGAGCTGCTGCTGCTGCTGAAAGAATCACGCCACCAATTGGTTCTACTAAGAGATATTTTTTCCCGCGAAAATTCAACAAGTGCACTAGAGAGCGGAGCGAAAGTCAGTTTTGGACAGAGATTCCACGAGGGTAACACGCAAGTTACGAGCTCTGGTCCTACTCAGACATTCAAGTCTTAAAAATAGTAAAAGTTATTTCATTGTTCATAGGAATGAATAATGAGTTTCAGTAAGAGTCGAATCAAGTTGGTTGACTCGAAAAGAAAAGAAAGAATCAATTCTAAGAAGAATTGATCTATAAACTGGACGCACGAGATGCGATTAAATGTCGGCGTGTGGAAACCGAAATGTCTTTTCATGTTGTAACCAGTGAGAATTTCATCTGACAAGAAGGACGAACGAAGGTTTTACCAAACAACATTGAGTTTTCAAATTCAAGGATTATTTTCAAAAGAACTTTCAAGGATTCTGTCACTGAAGTGAGGACAGATCGATTTGGAGTGGCGTGAAGAAAATATATATGTAAAAAAAAAAGGACTCACACACATATATATAAAAAAAAAGAAAGGTTAAAAAAAACGAAATCATTGTTTTACGCAGTAAGTTCTCTTATTCTAATTTTCTCTTATTTCTGTACTCTCTCTCTAGTGTTAATTAAGCCTTTAGTGCTTGCCATAAGGACATTTTTTGGCAGTCGAATTGGTGAACATATAAACTGTATTTTCTCTTGCAAATTGAACATATAAACTGTATTTTCTCTTGTAAATTGAACATATAAACTTTTTTCTCAATAATTGAACTTTGCAGCTTTGCTGCCTTCTTTCCCCAACCCTTATGCTTTCTTTTCCCTCAATAAAATGGCAACATTTTTTTTATTCTTAAAGGTATTTCCTTGTCTTTATTTTTTCATGTCCTGATTTTTCTAGGCTTATTAACATGAACCACGTGGGATAACCTTCACGGGACTCAGTGAATAAATTTCACACACTTGAAGATCACGCCTCTTCCGCCACGGCTGCCACCAGATCACCACAGCTCACCAGCCAACAGCCATCAACCCCTTGACAGTGACACCAGCTATTAAGGATCGCCACACCCTATCCCAGACACCAGAATACTAAGTCACTTTCCTGTTATCGGCGCTACCGCACACATAGTCCAGACGCAAGAACACACAAGCCACGTTCCTGCCATCGCCCACCCCCCACCTCAGCCTGACAATAACTTAGATCGTCGCCGAGCTTATATCAACACCCGACCAGCATTCCTAATCCTACTGCCGCACCACTGCCACCGCTACCGTCAAATTACCCTGACACACCAAACAGTTTGTTTCACAATCATTTAAACTTTAAATGAAACGTTTAAACTCAACCTTTTTGTTTGTCACTTTCTTGCTTTCCATGCGCTCAGTTTTGTAATATAACATTTAGAAATAATACACCTTAATATTTTCTTGATATTTTTATTGACCTTATAATTTTTTGTAAATTTACTTTCTTTCCACCTCTGCATTCACCATTAAATTGACTTGTATAGGTTTTTTGAGTATGCTAAAAACGAATATCACATTTAAATTTGAGATACACAAATATTTTCTGGGTAAAATCCCTTATGTTTTCACTCGAGGCCATGTTTTTTCCCAACTGAAAATTACTAATGTGCATGCATGTGTTAAGGAAGAGAGAGAGAGAGAGAGAGAGAGGGAAGAGGTGAGTTATAGTGTAGACACGTTGACTGGAAGTTAAGATCAGCTGATTGGATTGTGTGCGAGTCATGTGATCAGGTTAGCTGAATCGTGGAGATTTGATTTGGACTCAGAAGACAACGGACGGCTTCCCGTTGTCTCCTCCTCTTCACTGGGGGGGGGGGGGGGCGAACGCTGACGTGTGTAGAAGAAGAACTCACACAGGCCGATTTCACTTTCACCTTCTGCAAGACATCTGGGAAAGTGAAATAAACTATAGAACTAATTCCTTGTCTTGGAGTGATTGAATCTTCATCCAAAAACAGGTATCAAGTCTCCCTCCAAGACGAGAAATTTCCAGATGGTCCAACATCGAAGAAGCAGAGGTGGGTTCTGAAAATACATGTCACTCACACACGATTCCCTTTATGATACAACATAAATATATAACATAACACGTCATCTCTTCTAATCCATTATTAGAGATGACGGAACAAACACTCAACCCTTTATTATAGAGACAATATAACAAACACTCATATCCCTTACGGTATGACAATATAACACATGTTACAAAACACTCCTCCTCCCCATGTTAAGAATGGCAAATGCCATTGACATTTATCAAGTAATATATTGGAAAAAATATCTTAATACCCAGAAAACTACTTATCTGACCCAAATTTGAATGCAATATTCGTTTTCAGCATACCCAGAAACATATACAAGTTGTTATTTTAAAGGTGAATGTTAAAGTAGAAAAAAAGTAAAAATTTACCCAAAGGCCATTAATTGATCAA
This sequence comes from Euprymna scolopes, assembly GCF_053919585.1. Lineage (NCBI taxonomy): Eukaryota > Metazoa > Mollusca > Cephalopoda > Sepiida > Sepiolidae > Euprymna > Euprymna scolopes. Next base: position 67,928,222 of record NC_136489.1, on the reverse strand, counting down.
GTAGGATTTTTTTTAATCAAGAAAATCAAATTTGATGATGAAGCGAGTGTGTCTTAATCTGTCACATTTAATAAAGGGAGACAACTCGATCCTTATATACTTATTGTACCATGCTATTCTTTTTAATAGTATTTTCATAAAATTCAAGTTTTACAACAATTTTTTTTATTTATTTCGTGAAAGTACAGAATAGTTACAAAACATCCTCTTCACTTTAAGAATGGATTTCTAAATAATGACATTATTTCAGCACAGTATAATAAGAGCATAAGTACTGTCAACTCCATTCGAACTACAGAGATTTAAAAATCAGGTTTGTGATGGCTACAATATATGCTAAAAATCGTAAAAAAAAATTATTTTCTCTAGAAAAAAAAATCTATTTGATCAATTTATATGATTTTTGGAATATGACATTTTCGGTACATATATCATAATGATTTTCCCATATTTTTTTTCTTTGAATTCTGGATGAGAACAATAAGGATATCAAAAATGTTGTGTAAAATCACCAACATTTTACACACTATCAGCCACGTCATTATTTTGTGTTTGTGCATACTTTTTACGGATGCTGTTAGATGCATTAATTGAACCATGGAAACAGGTTTTTTTTGCTATTGTTTATGTTAATTTTATTGATTACAGACCTCCGTACATTTTTTTTAAATAGGCGCTAAAATAAAGTTACTCCCACCCACCCCAGAAATAAACATCTCTAAACAATTACAATAATTTTAAGTTGTAGTAAAATTTGCTATTTTATAATTGCCAATAGTCATTTTTATATTATATATTTTTTTTAAATTGGAAAACCTCACTCCAAAATATTTGTTTAAAACTTCATATTGCCAAAATATTGGAATTTTATTCTATTTAAATGGTTTAAAAATTAATTATTCTTTAGAATTCTGTTTTTTGTTGTTTTAATTTAACTAATTATACTATATATCATTCAGAAAACAAAACATAATATTGATTTTATGTCCATCTTTTTATTTACAATTTCAAGGTAAGTAAATAAGTAATGGGTTTATATATATATATATATACACACACACACACACACATAGTAGCAAAAGTACCCGTGGTTGACTGGGTTCAAAAACAGCCTACAGAAAATGGACTCTGATTTATGAAAGTATGATAGGTTATAAAACGGAAGGGCTATATAAGTGGTAACCCTCCTACCTGGAGTTCCTATAAGCTTCATAAAATGTCGCAATTTTTATGGATCTAAATTTATTTTGCTTACTTTTCATAACATGAAATATGGCGGGGTTAGAACACCTAAAAGAAAATATTTCCCGTGACATATTGAATGAAAACGGCTTTTAAAATAGAAGTCCATTTAAAATTGAATGCGTACTGAAAATTTCATGAAAATCTGACCATTCGTTGATTTTTGCTAGATTTTTTTTAACTCAGATATGTTTACATCTTCGAAATGATCACTATATAGGAACATTGTTTTAAAGCATCTATTTTAGTCTTGCATATTCATTATTTTTGTACGGTGTAAAAATTTTTGGTAAAGGTGCAGTATCTTTTGATAAGAATTATTTTGCAGCAAGATGGGAATTTATCTAACATGTTTGATGCTCTCTGTTGAAGGCAAGAAATGAGACAATCACAAAACAACAAACCCTACCTGTAAAATTCACGACAAAGTTTATTAGTATTAGCATTATTAGTATTAGGATATTATTGCAAAATAGTACACCATCTTACATCCAACTTTGGAGAAGATAGTTTGCTTCTATGAGCTGTAAGGTCTCGTTCGAGAGGAGGTGGCTAGGACTCTTATTTCACTGGATCTCGGCACGTGGTCGTCTAGGCTCCTCAGAGTCTGTTACATAATCTGGTATGCTGAAACCGAATATCGAAGCGGCAGGCAGGAAGAAAGACAACGATTGTAGTCTATCTACAAAAGCTTAATTCTCATAAAATTATGTACAAATGTTTTTACAATTTTCATTCAGATTTTGTAAGTTCTTTTCAAAGTCTTAACTCTCTTCACAGACAGCGACCAACGGATGGATGAGGTGGGGAGGGGTCACGCCTCTTCTCTACTCTGATTTGAAACTCTCTTCAACTCAACTCCGAAACTCTTCTGATTAATTTTCGCACGACAGTCGTATTTATAGTAAGGTAAGTGGATGGGGTAGTACTTCTCCCCAGCCAATAAGATTTCGCCACGAAATCTCCACGAAATCCTAAGCCCCAGGGTTTCGCGTGGGTACAATTCCCACACTGAAATCTAAGTATAATTTTCAAGGACAGATGTCAATTCTGACCTCCGACCCTGGGGTTCATCTAAGGCCAGACAAGGTTCTAAGTGAAATTTCCTGTTGTCAACTTTTTAGCCGTAAAAATATATTTCTCAGGTTTCAAACAATACCTATTTTGACATGAAATAAAATATGTATATTTATCTTCTCTACCTTAAATCCTTGGGTTATCTGGCGTCACCCGGGAATTCAAAGCTACCTCAGCGTAGTTCTAACGCTTCTTAATGGGGGATTACGTTACAAGCCGTAGTTGATGTCCTTTTGCATTCTGCAATGTTGTCGAAGTCTGTTGCAGGTAAAGGATGAAATGAGCCATGTTCTATGAGATCTAATGGCCTCAAAGGGTTGGTAGCAGTGCAAAAAGGCTGCATACCGAAGATGAAAGATTAAAAGTCTGTAATATGGTTGAAGACATTCTGTCTTATAGGCGAGTCAAATCGTAGGCTTTTACAAATGTTTATACTTCATCCACAGCAGAGTTCTGAAGTAAAAAAGGCACTACTGTTAGCGTCCAAGTCTCCTAAGACATGATAAAAAATGAATCCTTCTCCTTTGCTGGTCTGGAAGGAACTGATAAATCTGAAAGGGAATAAACATTGGCGCCAAAGGCATGTGACATGTCCGGTTAGATTTGACCAATCAAATTGATCGATACAATGGCAGTTAGTGTTTGTACTATGACTGAAAAATGTCTTACACTTTCCACCCTCAAAAAATCCTTTAAAATTAAAGGTTTTCAAGGGTGCTGAAAATGAAAATAACATTTAAAATTTCAGGAAATGAGTAGTTTCCAAGATATGAAGAAATTACAGTTTCAAAAAGTGGGGAATCACTTTCTATATTAATTTGACGTAAAATGAACACCCATTTATAGCAACCTATTTTTGGGAAGGGCGTCTGTTATTCTTTTTAGGGGTGGTGTTTATTTGGTCTGGTAGACCATATATATAACAAATAAATGTTATCAAAGGTAACATAAGTTACTTTTCTACCAAACTGGATATATTTTTCGTGTTTTTATTCAATGTAACATGTTTATTCAGCTCGAAAACCATACAGTGTTTACCGATGTATTGGAAAATTCAAGATGGCGTCTGACTCTCTCTTTAACACGGTAAGTTTGGGAAAAGGTGTTATAAATAAAAAACTGGATAAAATACTGTTAAAAACTCGCTCAATATATGTTACCGTGACATAGGTTGACATATATTCGGCGGGTTTTATTTTGTTTAGTTTTTTATTTATAACACCTTTTTCCCAAACTTACCGTGTTAAAGAGGGAGTGAGGCGCCATCTTGAATTTTCCAATACATCGGTAAACACTGTATGTTTTTCTAGCTGAATAAACATGTTATATTGAATAAAAACATAAAAATATATCCAGTTAGGTAGGAAAGTAACTTATCTTGCCTTTGATAACATTTATTTGTTATATATTTGTTTTTTGACAACTTTTTCGAATCTGTGTACACAGTAATACAAACCTAAAAATATATTTCCGCTAATATATTTAACGAAACCTACTTTTAATATGTAAGTTTATCTAATAATGAATAAATATCGAAAATTTCAGGAAAATATGTCTATTATTTGATTTTTACTAGAATTTTAAACAATGAGTGTGTGAACGAACGGCTGAACGGGCCCTAGGTGTATCAGAATTTTTGTAGGAATTTTTAACATCTCTAACACGAAACTGCGAATAAAATATAAAAAAAACTCGTCATTTCTCTTTTTAAAGTGGGTTGTTTATTTTATTTATGGATTATACTTCTAAAATAAACTATTAAAGTTGTATAAAAAGTAATAGAAATATTATTTTTTTTATTTTTTAAAAAACAGTAATGAAATTAATTCAATTTTATGAGTTCAGTATTTTTCCATTTTTAAAATTAAAAATCCATCAAAATTTTTCTATTGATTCTATTTTTACGATATTTTCAGGGTCAATGTGAAATTTTATGCTCTTTCCAATAAACCGAATATAATATTTTAGACAAATGTTGCTTTTTTTTTAATTCACGCCCCCCCCCACTATTTTGAAACGTGTATTAAAAAGTAAATAATTCATTTATGTGCCAAAGTTTTATATATCACAAATTGAAGATAAAAGATCAATAAATAATATATTCTAATTTAAAACAACAAATAAAGAAGAGTTTTTGGAAATGTACCAGTAAAGTTCGAAGTTTAAAACGTTTTTTTAACCACGTTGTTTGTATTTTTTTTCCTTGCTCCTTTAATTGAAAGAAAAAAAAATAGGGTTGGAATTACATTTTCATTTTTCGAGTTGTTATAAGCTTGGAAAGACAGGGGGGTCGAATTATTCAATATTTTTCACGAAGTTTCTGACACAACGGTTTAAAAAAACGTCACTACATAGGAACGTTGTTTTTAAAAGCGTCGATAATGCAAACACGATTTTTGTCTCGCATTTTCATTATTTTTGTATGCTGTAAAAAAATTTTAAAAAATATTAGCACTTTATTTGAAGCTTTTTCTATTAAATGGTAAAAAAGTTAGGATGATAATATTAAATTAAATTACAATTACATCGTGTTACACATATAGGAGAGATTAACACTGTGGCGCGCGTTGGAGGTACCTAAAGAACAAGGAGCTGTTGCCGAAACCCACTTAATTTAGATAACTGCAATAAATATTAATGCCTTCAGTTAAGTCTTGTTGTTTTAAAACAAAACGACACCGTAAATGTATTTACCAGAAGCCTGTACTGCGCCAAAATGCCGGAATGTTGTCCGTAATTGTCCGTTGTTCGTCACGATGTGAACCAACACGCAAATGCAGGTTACAGTAAACAGGAAATATTATTATTATTTCCATGAATAAAATCAACAGCATTTGAAATATCATCTTTTGTGGATTCATAATGACAAATATTTAGGGGAACACAAGTAAAAGTCGAAGAGACGATTTACTCGAAGATCGTTTGTTGACAAAGTGTAACGGAAGCACGTGACTATCAACTTCCTTGTTGTCACCGACGACGTCCGTGACACACACGCACCTCGTATGTCACTCATTTCCACTTGTGTTCTTCTACTTGCCTATTTACTTCCGAAACAAACAAGTAAGTAATTCGTTATTACCGTATTGTTTTTATTACGTACTACCTGACGTTTTCCGGAATTTCTTTATTTTATTTTATTTTTTTGTTTTTCGATTTTTATTTTTCCTTTTACCCCCCCCCCTCTTTTTGTGTATTTTTTCCTAAATAGGACTTTGAGATTTAAATTTAGTTATTAAGGTTTAGGTGCAAGTCCAGAATTCGACCTAATTAAAAAAAAAAAAAAAAAAAAAAAAAATCTTTATAACATACGTACCCGTCGCGGAACGAAAATGACATATTCAAAAAGTTACGTTTTACGGGTAGCGTCGGTAGCGACATGTGTGGACGTGCGTCTATATCTGTTGGCTAACACCTCGTAAAAGGTGAAATATTTCAAATAATTAAAAAGTATTAAAACTACTTAAAAACAAAAAAAAACAAAAAATGGGGGTTTGTTTTACTGTACACATAGATTCGAAAAAGTTGTCACAAAACAAATATATAACAAATAAATGTTATCAAAGGCAAGATAAGTTACTTTTCTGCCTAACTGGATATGTTTTTAGTGTTTATATTTAATGTAACATGTTTATTCAGCTCGAAAAACATACAGTGTTTACCGATGTATTGGAAAATTCAAAATGGCAGCCGACTCTCTCTTTGAGACGGTAAGTTTGGGAAAAGGAGTTATAAATAAAAAAAAAAACAGACAAAATACTGTTAGAAACTCGCTCAATATGTTACCTGACATATATTCGGCGGGTTTTTAACAGTATTTTGACTGTTTTTTTTATTTATAACTCCTTTTCCCAAACTTACCGTCTCCGAGTTTTTTTAGCTGAATAAACATGTTACATTAAATATAAACACTAAAAACATATCCAGTTAGGTAGAAAAGTAACTTATTTTGCCTTTGATAATATTTATTTGTTATATATTTGTTTTTTGACAACTTTATCGAATCTATGTGTACAGTAATACAAACCCCAAAAGGGCACTCCTTGAGCGTTGAGTTCCATGGCGACCAGCAGAAAAATTTAATGGGTAAATGTTTACTTTAACTACAACGGAACACCGATAGGTGTATCAGAATTTTTGTAGGGATTTTTGACCCCCCTAACACGAAACTGCGAATAAAATATTAAAAAAAAAACTCGTAATTTCTCTTTTTAAAATGGGTTGTTTATTTTATTTATGGATTATACTTCCAAAATAAACTATTGAAGTTGTATAAAAAGTAATAGCAATATTATTTTATATTAAAAAAAAAAATAATGAAATTAATTGAATTTTACGAGTTCAGTATTTTTCCATTTTTAAACTTTAAAAATCTATCAAAATTTTTCTATTGATTCAATTTTTACGATATTTTCAGGGTCAATGTGAAATTTTATGCTCTTTCCAATAAACCGAATATAATATTTTAGACAAACGTTTTTTTTAATTCACGCCCCCCCCCACCTATTTTGAAATGTCTTATTAAAAAGTAAATAATTAATTTATGTACCAAAGTTTTATATATCACAAATTGAAGATAAAAGATCAATAAATAATATATTCTAATTTAAAACAAAACGAATAGGTTTTTTTTTTTTTTTTTTTTTTTTTTTTTTTTTTTTTTGGAAATTTGCCTGTAAAGTCCGAAGTTTAAAACCGTTTTGTTTTTTGTTTTTTTAACCACGTTGTTTGTATTTTTTTATTTTTTTTAATGAAATCTTGGTCCTTGCTCCTTTTAATTGAAAAAAAAAATAGGGTTTGAATTACATTTTTCGAGTAGTTATAATCTTGGAAAGACAGGGGGTCGAATTATTCAATATTTTTCACGAAGTTTCTGACACACCTAGAACACCGACCAATAAAATTTGGGTCTTTTAGCGAGGTTTTCGGGGTCGCTGACAACGAATCCGATATTTAAACCCGTCGCAAATTTACCGTTTGCATGGTATTAATCCCTGAACACTCGTACTATTTTGTACCAAGTGTCAGAAATTTCGTGAAAACTATTAAATAATTCCACCGGCTCTCTTTCGAAGCTTATAACTCCTCGAAAAATGTAATTCAGGCCCTAATTATTTTTTTTTTCAATTAAAGGAGCAAGGACCAAGGTTTGATTAACAAAAACAAACAAACAACGTTTCTTTTTTTTGTTGTCTTTTTTTAAAAAGGTTTTAAACTTCGGACTTTACAGGTAAATTTCTAAAAAACTCTACCTTTTTTTGTTTTAAATTTGAATATACTGTTTATTGATCTTTTATCTTCAATTTGTGATATATAAAACTTTGGTACATAAATTATTTACATTTATTATAGGCATTTGAAAATGGGGGGGGCGTGAATTAAAAAAAAACGTTTGTCTAAAATATTATATTCGGTTTATTGAAAAGAGCATAAAATTTCACATTGACCCTGAAAATATCGTAAAAATAGAATTAATAGAAAAATTTTGATAGATTTTTAAAGTTTAAAAACTGAAAAAAACTGAACTCGTAACATTCAATTAATTTCATTACTATTTAAAAAAAAAATATTTCTATTACTTTTTATACAACTCTAATAGTTTATTTTGGAAGTATAATCCATAAATAAAATAAACAAACCACTTTTAAAAGAGAAATTACGAGTTTTTTATATTTTATTTGCAGTTTCGTGTTAGGGGTGTCAAAAATTCCTACAAATAAATGTTACCAAAGGCAAGATAAGTTACTTTTCTGCGAAACTGGATATATTCTTTGTGTTTTTATTCAATGTAACATATTTATTCAGCTCGAAAAACATACAGTGTTTACCGATGTATTGGAAAATTCAAGATGGCGTCTCACACCCTCTTTAACACCGTAAGTTTGGGAAAAGGTTTTAAAAAAACTATACAAAATACTATTAAAACCCCGCCGAATATATGTCAAACTATGTCACGGTAACATATATTGAGCGAGTTTTTAACGGTATTTTATCCGGTTTTTTATTTATAACACCTTTTCCCAAACATACCGTGTTAAAGAGAGAATCAGACGCCATCTTGAATGTTCCAATACATCGGTAAACACTGTATGGTTTTCGAGCTGAATAAACATGTTACATTGAATAAAAACACGAAAAATATACCCAGTTTGGTAGAAAAGTAACTTATCTTGCCTTTGATAACATTTATTTGTTATATATTTGTTTTTTGACAACTTTTTCGAATCTGTGTACAGTAAATACAAACCCGAATTTTTGCAGGAATTTTTGACACCCCTAACACGGAACTGCGAATAAAATATAAAAAAAACTTGTAATTTTTCTTTTAAAAGTGGGTTGTTTATTTTATTTATGGATTATACTTCCAAAATAAACTTTTAAAGTTGTTTTAAAAGTAATAGAAATATTTTTTTTTTTTTAAACAATAATGAATTTTACGAACTCAATATTTTTCCATTTTTAAACTTTTAAAATCTATCAATTTTTCTATTGATTCTATTTTTAGGATATTTTCAGGGTCAGTGTGAAATTTTATGCTCTTTCCAATAAACCGAATATAATATTTTAGACGAACGTTTTTTTTTTAATTCACGCCCCCCCCCATTTTCAAGTGTCTATTAAAAAGTAAATAATCAATTTACTCACCAAAGTTTTATATATCACAAATTGAAGAGAAAAGGTCAATAAATAATATATTCAAATTAAAAAAAAAGTAGTGTTTTTTAGATATTTGCCTGTAAAGTTCAAAGTTTAAAACTTTTTTTTTAAACCACGTTGTTTGTTTTTCCTTTTTTTTTTTTTTAATGAAACCTTGGGCCTTGCTCCTTTAATTGAAAAAGAATTAGGGCTTGAATTACATTTTTCGAGTAGTTATAAGCTTGGAAAGACAGGGGGGAGGGGCGAATAATTCACGCCTCCAATTTTGGAATGTCTATTAAAAAGTAAATAATTAATTTACTCACCAAAGTGTTATATATCACGAATTGAAGAGGAAAGGTCAATAAATAATATATTCAAATTTAAAACAAAAAAAAAAGTAGTGTTTTTTAGAAATTTACCTGTAAAGTCCGAAGTTTAAAACCTTTAAAAAAATAAAAAAAAAATACGTTGTGTGTGTGTGTGTGTGTGTGTGTGTGTTTTTAATGACACCTTGATCCTTGCACCTTTTTAATTGAAAAAAAATTAGGGCTTGAATGACATTTTTCGAAGAGTTATAAGCTTGGAAAGACGGGGTGAAATTATTCACTATTTTTTCCGAAATTTCTAACACACCTAAACACCGACTACTCTAATTTGTTTTTTAGGGGTAATCGAGGTCGCTGACAACGAATCTGATACTCACACCGTTTGCATGGTATTAACCCCTGAACCCACTAACTACTTTCGCCATTTTACAGCTCCATTTACGCGACAGCATAAACGACGGCTTGCGTCACCTAGCAAACTGCCTTCTCACATGGCGTATAAATCTTCCGCAGAAAATTAAAAATTAGCTGAAAAAGAAATAAAACAAGAAAAGGAAAGCACTTATAGCCCGGAGGTTTTTTTTTGGTTGGTTTATAGATGGAGAAGGGGTGAAGGAAATGAGGCCATAGAGGTCACGGCAAAGAATACATTTAATTGACAACGTTTGAAGTATGTAGAATCTGACTCCATGCAATTAAGGACAGACGAATATTGAAGGTTGAGAACCGGTTTTATTTATTAATGAAAGTTTTAATTAGAAGAGGTAAAGTGTGTGTAGGATGTTTGTAGGTGTGTATGCATTGATAAGGAAAGAACTTTTGTAGGCTTGTATAATTTAACAAAGAATGAATGTTCGCAAGCGTACTTATCTTTTCGGACGATGGGGGTGGTAAGTGTGGGTGGCCGGTCGTGCTACTGTCGGTGATATGTGTCCTGGCTTTTAACTTGAGAGCAGCGACTTCTTTCCTCAACAGCTAGCAGCACGGCGTCTTCGCCTCCTATGTTTTTCTCCTTTTCTCTAAAAATGCCTCGTTTTATAGGGGCACATCAGCTCCCACTGACTGTGATATTTTAGGCCTTTATTTTAGGCGCGGAGCTCTGCCATTGGTTGATAATTCTTTTGTGGTTATGTTATTTTTCTTTTTCCAAACGGAAACGATGCGTGGAGCCATGTGCAAAAGACGATTTTTCATTTTGTCTCTTACGCTGGATATGTTAGCATCCGGTTTGCTGCTAATTCTCATCATGTTCCCACACACATCGCCACCCAAAATAGCGGAGCTATCTCGAGAGTGTCCGTGAGGATTTTGGTGGATAGTAGTAGTCTATGCTTTTGCAGTGTGGAGTGGGGGAGCGAACATTTTGGAAAAGGATGGGTTTTTGTTCCTACCCCCTTTATATATAGTAGACGTGGTCCTTGTGTTTCGCAAAGCGAACATGTCTACCTGAACATGTTACAGTAGGTTCATTTGGTGAGTCTTCTATATCCTGTGTTGGGGCGGACATGTCTCCTGGTGTAATGTCATCTGTTGTCATCAGTCTGGTGTCTTCATTGTTTGTGTTTCTGTTGTTATTGGAATTACTGAACTTGACTGGTTTTAGTTTTTCTACTGAGGCTGTTTGTATATCTCCCGATGGCAGTTCAATTTGAAAGTGCTTGTTTTGTCTTTGGATGACCCTATGTGGTCCAGAGTATGGAGCTTCCAGTGGTTTTCGAATCTTATCCTTTCGAAGCCACACATGGGTTGTGATTTTAGCTCTTCTGGTATGAATGCCTTTTGTGCTGTATGTAGCTGTCCTTCTGAGAGGAGAGCCATATCCAACTTTTGCATCTCTTTGGCCATTTTTCTTATGTCTTCTCCATGTAGATCTGGATTTTCTTGGCTCATTATTAGTTTTGGCAGTAGTAGTTGGGTCCCTGTAACTGTGGCAGAAGGAGAAAATCCTTGGTCGTTAGGCATGTTTCTAATGCCGAGCAGTACGATTGGTAGTGCATCAAGCCAGCTCTGCTGTCATGTCATGATTGCAGTCTTTAGGGTCCGGTGTAGCCTTTCGATCATTCCATTGGTTTTAGGATGATACGCCGTCGTGCGGAGTCTGTGGAATCTGATTATCGTGGATAAATCTTTCAACAGCTCACTCTCAAATTGGCGTCCTCGGTCTGTAACCACATGTAATGGAACTCCAAAATGGGAGATCCATATGGTTAAGAATGCTATTGCGATGGTAGAGGCAGATGTGTTCTGCAGAGGTGTGGCCTCCACCTATCTTGTTGCTCTGTCAATGCATGTCAGTACATATCTGGCTGGAGATGTGTATACACCATCATATGTGGTGGCGGGTGGTAATGGTCCAATGATGTCGATATGTACTGTTTCGAATCTCCCAGATGGTAGGGAGAATGGTGTGGTTTCTGTTTTGGTGTGTCTGGAGATTTTATGTTGCTGGCATTGAAGACAACCTTTAGCCCAATTTCGTATATTTCTGTCCATGTCTGGCCAAAAGTATCTGGATTTTATCAACTTGGTTGTTGGTGTAGGTCCTGGATGTGAGATGTTATGAAATGTGTCAAAAATGTTCCTGCGTAACGGTTCGGGTATGTACGGTCTGGGAGTGGGTGTTGATATGTCACGCCAGATGGATGACCCTTGTAGTTTGTATGGCTTTAACTGACTTTCGTATTTACGGAGTTCATCGTCAGTTTTCTGTGCTTCGCAGATGGCTGGTAAATCGCAAGGATCAATGGTCACTGCGCACGTTGGTCGAGATAGGCAGTCAGCAACAATGCTGTCTTCTCCTCTGATATACAACACATCTACAACATTCTGTGATGATTGACAGATAACGTTGTTGTACATCAGATTTCATTAGTGTCTTTTTTTTAAATGCTAGGGACAATGGTTTATGATCGGAGAAGAGGGTCACATTCCTACCTTCTATTTGAGGTTTGAAATGCAATACCGCTTGGTATGCTGCTAACAGTTCTCTGTTAAAGGTGGAGTATTTCTTTTGGCTCCGATAGCTTTCGTGAGTAGAATCCAATAGGTATCGATTCACCGTTTACTATCTGATTCAGTGCTGCTCCTACCACATAGTTGGAGCTGTCTGTGACCAAGTGATATTGTGTGGCCTTCAGATCAGGATGTGTCAATGCGGATATTTCTGCTAGGATGGTTTTTATTTTTACAAATGCTTCTTTTTCGGGTGGGCCTAATTCCAGTGTTTTAGCTGCGGGATTGTGTTTAATGGCTTCCGTCAAAAGCAGTAGCACATCTGCAGCCTGTGGGATTAATCTTCTGTAGAAATTGACCATTCCCAGGAATCGCCGGAGCGATTTAGAGTCTGTTGGCTCTGGAAAATTTTTTATATCTTCCACTTTCCGTGCCGTTAGTGTAAGTCCTTCAGCACTTACATTGTAGCCCAGAAATTCAATGTTATCTCTGAAAAATTGGCACTTTTCGACAGAGATTTTAAGGTTGTTCTCTTCAAGAAGTGAGAGAACTTTTCCAAGGGTCATTGTGGTGTTGTTCCTCAGACTCTGAAAACACCAGGATGTCATCGATGTATACGAAAACGCAGCCCACCTCCCTGAGTATGCTGTCCATAAATCTTTGGAAGGTTGAACTGCTATTTCGCAACCCGAATTCAAAAAGGCCAAATGGTGTTATCACAGCAGTTTTTTCAATATCGGCCTTCTGAATGGGGATTTGATGATATGCTTGCAACAAATCAATCTTTGAGAATACTCTCTTTTTAAAAAGCTTGGCTCCGAGGCTGTTAATGTTCGGGATTGGGTATCTGTCTGGTCTTGTCAGGTGGTTCAGGTATCTGAAGTCACCACACACTCTCCATTTTCCGGGGGTTGATTTCGGAACTAGGTGTATTGGTGAGGACCATGGGGATTTCGATGGTCTTATTATTCCAGCCTTTAAGAGTTCTGTGAATTCTTGTTTTGCTGCCTCATATTTCTCTTCGGACAGCTGTCGGACCTTGGCGTAAGTTGGAGCACTATCTCCAGTGTCTATGACATGGGTTACTCTTGTGTTAGATGCTGGACGTTGCTCCGTGCGTGGTGTGGTAAGCTTGGGGAGTTTTTGGAGGAGAGACTGCATCGTTCCTGGTAGACTGTCATGGTTGTTTACCGTTATATTTTGTATCTGGGCTGTGACCCGTCCATCTTGTACATACTGGCGTGTTGTCTCATCCACCAGTTTACCATCGCTGCAATTCAAGATGAGACCGTAGTGCCGAAGAAAGTCTGCACCTAAAAGGGGGTTGACAGTGTCAACTGTCCAAGGGTATGAACGGTGTAAACCTGGAATAATAAGTCCACTTGTATTTCCCCAAAGCATTTTATAGCATCTCCATTGGCCGTTGACAAACGTACCGGTGTGGAATTGATGGTTATATCAGGTGCCAGACTGTGTGGTAGTATTGTTACAGAGGCACCTGTATCTATTATGAAGTTTACTATATTTTGTCCGATTTTGGTGGCAACCTCAAATAATTGCGAGTTGTCGGTTGCTGTTCCAACTCGCATTATAAGTTTCCTGAAGTTTGGTTAGGTTGCCTGACGGGTGATGATGGTCTTGATGTAGGTATTATTTTGCAGTTCGATTTTTGTGGCCATCTGCACGATGGTTTGCAGGTCCTCGATTTTTCCGCAAAGTACAAGTGTCCACGACAGATTTGGGGTTTTTGGTCCTCGTAAAAGGGTCGTACATTATTGTGTGTTCTTGTAGCAATGCTGGTGGAAGCTAAATTTCCGTTGGCTCTGGGTGGTCGTGCGGTAACATTGTGCACATACTTTGGTCTCAGAAAAGGAACTATTTCATCCGCCAATGTACCCAATTCATATACAGAGGCATTTTTTACCGCTGCTATAACCGAGGTTATTTCGGTGGGCAGTGTCTGAATGAATTTGTGGCGCACGAGTTCTTCTCCAACACCTACTTTACTAGCTGTCGCCATCAGTTGCTGTAAATATGTGGACGGTTTTCCTGTCATAGCTGTGGCGCCCATAAGTCTGTTGAATAACTCAGGTTTTGATTGTTCATGCATATTTATCACAGTTGTGTATAACTTCTAGAAGCAATGATGGTGGTGGGTAGGTTTGAAATCAAATCAGGGGGAAGATTTGAGAGGACATGATAGAATCGTGTGGTCTCGTTGGATATGTTCCTCAGTTCGAATTGGGCCTCGCATATGGCGAACCATCCGTCCACGGCAGCATGCATAAATCCCGGTATCTTTACAGAAACTGCTGACACAGTATCCTCCATTTCGAAATTTGTGGGTTACGCGTTTGGTGGTTGACAAAAATGTTTAATCTCTTAGCAGATTGCCGTTCGTCCTGTTGATATAGTTAAACGTCTCTTTTTTTTTTTTTTTTTTTTTTGCAGAAGGAAGGTGTTTGTATAATTGTTCGCCAATTCTTATTTTAGTCACGTAAATTATTTTGAGCAAAAAAATAAAGTTAGGTTCTCGTAACTTCAGCAATAATACGTCTGTCCTTTTATTATTATTATTTATTTATTTTTGGAATGCGCGTATTCGTGGTCGGCGGGTTCACCATTTATGGCCCTGAGGTTTTTTTTTGGTTGGTTTATAGATGGAGAAGGAGTGAAGGAAATGAGGCCATAGAGGTCACGACAAAGAATACATTTAATTGACAACGTTTGAAGTATGTAGAATCTGACTCCATGCAATTAAGGACAGACGAATATTGAAGGTTGAGAACCGGTTTTATTTATTAATGACAGTTTTAATTAGAAGAGGTAAAGTGTGTGTAGGATGTTTGTAGGTGTGTATGCATTGATAAGGAAAGAACTTTTGTAGGCTTGTATAATTTAACAAAGAATGAATGTTCGCAAGCGTACTTATCTTTTCGGACGATGGGGGTGGTAAGTGTGGGTGGCCGGTCGTGCTACTGTCGGTGATATGTGTCCTGGCTTTTAACTTGAGAGCGGCGACTTCTTTCCTCAACAGCTAGCAGCACGGCGTCTTCGCCTCCTATGTTTTTCTCCTTTTCTCTAAAAATGCCTCATTTTATAGGGGCACATCAGCTCCCACTGACTGTGATATTTTAGGCCTTTATTTTAGGCGCGGAGCTCTGCCATTGGTTGATAATTCTTTTGTGGTTATGTTATTTTTCTTTTTCCAAACGGAAACGATGCGTGGAGCCATGTGCAAAAGACGATTTTTCATTTTGTCTCTTACGCTGGATACGTTAGCATCCGGTTCGCTGCTAATTCTCATCATGTTTCCACACACTCCAAGTTGGGGAGGAGGGAGGTAATTTAATTCTTTTTTTCCTGGAACATAGAATTTTCAAAAAGTACATTATAGCACTTTTTGGGTGGAAAAAAAATTACGGAGTGACATTTTTTAATGACTTACAGTTAAAGAAAAGTACAACAAATTGGGGGACCTTTTTTTTTTTTTTTTGTCTCACGTCGTTTTTAATGCGGTTTACAAAAACATAAGCACCAAACATTTTTGTTTTTCATTCTTTTTTTGCGGGGTGGGGAATTCAATTATAGAACTTATGTGGCTTAATAGGTGCTTCTGCAGTTTAGTTAACCGTTTTTCCGTAAGTAACACACCGACATTTACCGACTAGAACACAATTTAACATTTTTCGGTGCATTAATTTTTGAAAATTTGAAAATTCTATGTTCCAGGAAAAAAAAACAAAAAAAAACAATTTAATTACCCTTCCCCCTCTCCCCAATTTGTTGTGCTTTCCTTTTCTTGTTTTATTTCTTTTTCAGCTAATTTTAAATTTTCCACCCAAAGAGTGCTATAATGTATTTTTGCAAATTAGAAAATTCTGTTCTGAAAAAAAAAAAAATTAAATTCCCCCCTCCCACCCACAACATGGTATGCTTTTCTTTTTTGCTTTATTCTTTTTCATCTAATTTTAAATTTTCCACGGGAGATTGGTACGCCATGTGAGAAGGCAGTTTGCTGGATGGAGCAAGACGTTGTTTATGCTGCCGCGCGAGTAGCGTAAACGGAAGCTGTAAAATGGCAGAAAGTAGTTCGTGGGTTCAGGGGTTAATACCATGCAAACGGTAAATTTGCCCCTGGTTTGAGTATCAGATTCATTGTCAGCGACCTCGATTACCCCTAAAAAAACAAATTAGAGTGGTCGGTGTTCTGTTGTAACATTTACCTTTAAGGGATCTAAAAAATTAAGTTTTCACGAGCGGTCTACAAAAGCATTGTTATTTTTATTTATTTATTTTTTTTTATATAAAACTTGTACAACATTTAACAGGTGCTTCTGCAGTTTAATTTACCGTTTAAGTAACGCGCCGACATACACCGAGCAGAAGAACTGTTCAATTTTTCACAAAAATTCTGTTTTCATTGGGGGGTAGGGAGGTGGAGAGGGAGGGGGGACGGGTGGTGGCGATCCGCACATATGAATATGAACGCACAATACTCAATAATGTGTCATTCCTGTTGGTACTAAAGTAACTCAATTCTACAGCCTTAGTTACATAACTCTACTCTCTTATCTTATTTTCTTAATGTTATTTAGTAGTATAGAGGTTAATTTACTTTTTTATTATAATTGTAGTTTTGTTACCTACATTGATTATTATAATTAATAGTATAGCTATTAGTATATTTTCTTTATATCTAAATGTATACTTTCTTATATATGAGTGTGTATGTATGTATGAGTGTATAGGTATAGATATATTATGTGTATGTATATATATATATATATATATATATATATATATATATATATATATATAATGTAGACATGTGTATAAAACATTTTTCCAGTTAAATATTATTAAATATTATTATTATTACCGATCTTTGGATACTTTTCAGTAAGGTATTATTATTCTTATTTAACAGTGAAGTATTACCGTTAGGGTTATAAAATAAAAAAAATAACACGTTCTTTTAATACGCTTAGCCTTAGTTTTACAAATTACTCACAAACATTATTATATTGTGAACCTTCAGATTCTTCCATTTAAAGGACATTATCAGTGCGTATAAAATTTAAAACAATAGCACTTTATGCATTAAATGATATTATTTGAGATGACTGGATTAATTCGATTTAAACAAATTAAAGAAATTAAGATGTATTTAGTTTAATTGGTTCCAAGGGGAATTTTAGTTTGAAAAACGCATTATTCCATTTGTTTTGTTTTTTTTCCTCTTCTTTTCTCTTATTTTTATTTTCTCTGTTTCTTTTTCTTTCCCTTTTTCCTCCTCCTTCTATATCCGGTACACAACATAGCATACTTAAGTGACCGGTCAAACTTTTTTGTGGGTCTTTTGAACTTTGCCTAAAGAGATCACTTTTGGCTATATATATATTTATTTATATATATATATATAAACACGTGTTCACCCCCCCCTCTATCCCTTCATTATTACCTCCTCTCCTCACCACTAACGCTCCACCCCAGTAATAATATAGGTTGACAGAATTCCCTCTGTCACTTCTGCTTCATCCATAAGTATTTGCAGAGCATTAACAACATCTGCATTTGCTTTGGGGTAGATCTGCAGCCAGGTTGTCTTGCATATACGTGAGAACCTCCCTGTGTTGTCGGCCCCAGTGAACACATGGAAGGCTGGAAAAGCCTTTGCTCTTTCTTTATCTAAAGCTCGCCACAGTGGTTCAATTGTATAACACCCAAGGCCAAAGAAATGGATGTGTTTTTCAGCAATAGGTCATAGTTTGTTGTGACTAGCACTAAAACTTCCGTATCTGGGGAGAAAAATACTAACTGTGCATCAGGTGTGTTTCGCTGTGAAGCCAGCATAGCCTGGTGAATCAGCAGTGTGTCTGCTTCCTCATGGTTATTTACTTAAAAAACAGGTCTTTGTTGCTCTTAGAAGAAGATATGATGATCAGCTTGGATGATCCCCTGTTGTACTCTAGAGTTTGAGCAGCAAGATAGTCGGTCAGATCAGCCTTCATCCTATCATTGAAGAGGAACCTCCTCATTGGGATGTGTTTGATGTTAGTGTCATCTCTGACTTGATACTGAACAGAAGCTTTTTCTTGTCTTCATTTATCTCTGGTTGCACTCTTCAGAGAATCTGCTCGCTATGTGTCAAAAATGAGGATGATTTCATCATAATCTCGTGTTAGTTGCATCAGTCTGTCATTGCAGCAGCCACTCAGATCCTTGACTGTCACTAGAGTCGCTGGTTTCTTGCTCAGCAAGCACCATCCCATCCACCAGTGTTATCTTCCGACTTGGCTGATCAGTAGATGTGGGTTCTGTAAATCCTGTATCCGTTGCATCTTGGTGGGTAGAACTTCCAGCTTGAGGTGACTGGTCTCCTCTTGTCAGCTTCTCAAGTAAATGAATTAACTTGGACTTGTGGCATGACGGCATTGTTCTATCAGGAGCAAACAGTGCTCTTGGTGTCAGAGTGAATTCATGGTTTCTTATGGCCTCTTTCTGGTTAATGTCTTGGCTTGACCTGGCAAGTACCATCAGCTTTGCAAACAGGTCCTTGGTCTCCTTCAGATCCACAATATTGTCTCTGCGTTTCACTGTAATCTTCTTGTTCCCAGAAAGGAACATCTTGTTGTTCTCTTTCTTCACAGGGGCCCAGCGGCTGACATCTCCATTGATCCGCTCTGACACGTAATACAACTAGTGATATCAACACTCAAAGTCTGTGGTACATACTCATCTGGGATGTAGGCATTAGTGATCACATTGTACAGCTTTTCCCCTTTAGTGGTAAAGGGGTTTCCATCACTGAGTATGACTTCCTTGATCTTGTCGACTGTATCATGTGCCCTCTTGACTGCACTTGGTCCAAGCTCATGATGCTCTGTGATTCTGTCAGCTTCCATGCCAAACTGACTCTTGAACTCTTTTGACAGACGTGAAAGTTCTGGTGTGGCCAGAAGAAAATCTCTGTCTGGTATTGGCATTGTTGGAGATGTCTATGATGCCAGAGCTAGTCTTCATCAGATTGTCCAGGTGTTCACATGCATGGTCTGCCCCAACAGATATAAAGGGAATGACACTTTGCGTGACTGCTATATTGTCTGCTCATAATTCCTCTCATCTCTGAGGGTGATTGGTCCTCAAGTCATGCATATCTGCAATGTATTTTGACCAGAGTCGCTTATACTTGATGTTGCCCATGGCAAAGAACAGCTTACTCAGTGCTTCTCCAGCTTGCAGATGGAGTTCCAGGTCAGCATTCTGAGTTGCTGCTACAAGGACTTATCCTGCCTTGATAGAGTTCAAAATAGACTTTGTAGCCTCATAGGGGATGTCCTTTTTTTCATCCCTGCAACCTCTATCTCACAGAAGAGATGTTGCGAGTTTGTCTCTGTTTTATCATTATTTTCATGGCAAGTGCTCGGCTGAGCTCCAATCTATGGTCTCCCCTTGCCAAACTTTCACAAGAAACAGCCGTCTAGCAGAAAACACTATCACTAATTTCCCCGACTCTTTATCTGTGCCTAAACCTAAATGTAGATTCTATGAGCAAGGCTTCTTTCTTAGAACTGCATGCCTATGGAATTGTCTTCCGTTTTCCTGCTTTCCAGCTGACTACAATATGGTTGTCTTCAAGTCTAACGTAAACAAGTTTTTGATGAGCCGTTCCATATAAGTTAACAAACTTACCGAATTTCCATTACTAACGATTACTATATCGTCCAATTTCTACTGTACACCCTTTAACCCTTATCCTCGAGTGTCCTCTTGGTCTTGATGTGGTGATGCCTATGTAAAAAACAAAAAACAAAGAGCATAATTGCTTCCACCCAATCTAGGTACCTCATCATGGTCTTGAACATTGCGTTGCATGGAAGAATTTCTTTTCCTTTCATTTTTGAAATGCTGTGATGACCTCAGAAGTGGTCAAGGCTTCCTGGAGGGTGCTGTTTGCTTGCTTCACAGATTCAGCCTTCGTGTCTTTATTCTCAGAGCAGGCAGCTTCTACTCCTTCTGTTGCCGTCAGGCACACATCTTTCAGTTGTGGGTTGTCCTTGAAGAACACCTCCAGAGCCATTTCATAGAGTGCTATGTATGAGTAGATATGGGCATGAAGAGCTCGCTTGTGTGCATTTCAGGATTTGCCTTGTCGTGGCAGGACCATACACACCTGCTTCCACCCAGGCATCATCTATGCTTGAGTTCTCCATGGAGGCATCAAGTGCTCTGAGGGCAGCCATTATGACCTGCAGTTTACCCAGTCTGGGAACAACCATTTGTTTCAAGTCAGGTCTGCCTTCTAGGAGCTGCATCATCTTCTCATATAGAGCCATGTCAAAGGTAATGACTCTGGGGTGATTTTCCCCAACTGCCAACTTCCTCAGCTGATTTGCTTGTACGATCACGATCGTGGGAAAGCTCCAACCTGTGTTAAGGAAAGGCTTTCAAACAGCAGTGAGTTGTATCCTGCTCAGCCTGGAATCTTGCTAGAGGTTTATCAAGGTTTCATTCTGCATAAAGCAGATGCAACAACCCATCTGTGTCAGCTGATAGGATCCTGAGATCCCCTGGCCGATGGTAAACTGTTCTGACCTCTTGGTAGCCTGTGGTTTTCTCTTGTTACAGGGAAGTATGTTTACATGGTAGAGTGTGACTGATATAGTCTTTGAATCACCTATGATCAAAGGTTCTGCAATAGGTTCTTTAGAAGGATAAACTTTCTGGTACACTGCCGTGATGGTTCCGTGGGTGGTTCCCTTCCCATCAGAAGTGTCCTCTGCAAAATCTGTGTTATCTACTGCGAAAAACACAAAGGCCCCCTTCTTCAGGAATGGTAGCACATAGAGGACTTGGTATGCTCTGGTCTTTTCTCCAACAGCATTTGCCAGAGCAGTTTCCATGAGAAGGACACTGCGATGTGAAATAGCGTAGCCATGAGCATTGAGAAGATTCCACAGCTTCTTGTTGCATGTGTCATGGTGGACAGTCAGTGCCAGTCCTAGAACCTGAGGGTTCCAGGACAGTCAGTGCCAGTCCTAGAACCTGAGGGTTCCTCCATGCACAGGGTGACTTGAATGCAGATTCATTGCTTGGCTTGTACCTTATCTGTTTACTGGATTTGAACCCATACATAATATTCTGGCTACCCGAATTAGTGATATAAAAGCAATATTTTTTAGGAACAGCTGAAGTATGAATTTATAAATGATACATATTTTTTATTACAAAGATATTGCAATAAAACACCACATCAGTTTGAACCCAGTTATGCATCTAAAGGTTAATGTTAAAAATGTTGTTGCTTTATAACTACCACCATTGGCTTCTATGAACCTGAAAATGTAGGTTTAGCAGTTAAAAATCAGTGTTCCAGTTTATTTAGAGGCCAAGACATTACAAAATGTACATTTTACAGCGACCATTTTGTAAATTCCAATATGGCTGCCATATACACTTCTGAGAAAATTTTATAACCACCACTATTGGTTTCTTTTGCCCTGAAAATGTAGGTTTAGCAGTTAAAATCAGTGTTCCAGCTTATTTAGAAGCCGAGATATTACAAAACGTACATCTTACGGCGGCTATTTTGTAAATCAAATATGGCCGCCATATACATATCTGGGCAAATGCAAACATTGATTTTCTTATTCCTAAGACAAAAGCCTTTCCAAAAATGTATGGGTTTTCAAATCTCCAAAAAATTCCCATAAAATTACGTTAGGAACCTGACTACTACCTCTCATGGAATGTCGTCAGTGTTTTTTCTCATTGAAAAACAGTGATGGAAAGAATTTTTGCATGTGTGGCTTTTTTTTTTCTTTGGTGCACTTATTGATATGCGCTTCTTTTTTAAAAAATAGTTTGCTAAAGAAAAGTCGCAAAGTCCAAACCAAATTGAAAATTTTCCGTGCTGAAATAATAGCGTTATTATTTAGAAAGCTATTCTTAACATGGGGACAGGAGGGTGTTGTGATGTTTTTCGATATGAGGAAAATTACTGAGGAATTTGTGACTGGTAGGCTTTTGTTTATCACCGCAAGTGCTAATCTGGACTTGCACCAATTTTCCTGTTAATAATTACCTATAACTATAATCTCCGGCTAAAAAGAAAAAAGAAAACAAAATAATCTGAACAGTGCAAAGTTCAAGAAACAAAAACAAATGAGGCCACACATGCAAAATAATAAGCGCTCCCTCAAACGTGATACGTATAACACGGAACTGATGTGTATTTCGCTAGAGGGGCCTCACTCGTGTACGTCCACCGGTGTCAGTAATTAGCAATATGAAGACCTGTTTCAACATTTAATATAGAAATTTATTGAAGAAAACATCACTTTTTTGTGTGTGTACATTTGTACTCTGTCACCAGACAAGAAAAAAAAAACACATTAGAGCTTGATTTTGATTTTGGAATTAAATGAAAGAGCTTTTCTGGACTTGAGGAAATAATGTCCTTTAAAGAAATAGGAGCAAAAAGGAATTATATTTCTTCTTAAAATAATTAAATTAAATAATCAGATAGCATCTTGGTACCACAAGTGCCATTTGACCGTATGAGGCCAAGTGAAACAAACGACCACCATGCTTTTTAGCCTCGAGTATCCAAGAAAAAAAACCAAAGCTAAGTAAAAATTCCTAACTGTTCGCATATAATTTAAAGCTAATATTCTTTCCATTTTCAGGCATATTGTAACCGATAACTTTTCTTCACTTAAATAGACTATTTCGCCGCTTACAATGCCATGTCACTTAATTAATAAGTCAATGCTATAGTAAAGACAAACTCGGTAAAAAAAGAAATTATGCTAAGTTATTTAGAGGACATGAAAACCTCATTTAAATATCATTTCCACCGTGTTATAAATCTAGACTTATTGCATGTTCAATTATTGCATATATTAAAAAAAAAACCTATAAATAATTAGATTTATTGAATTAAACCTAAAACTCTATGATTCTCAATTTATTGTTGGTTTTCCTTCACGACGGTTAAAACTTATTTCAACGAATCCTTACGCACCGTAAGTTTATTATTTAAATTCTTTCCTAAAGCTGTACTTTTCAACTGCACATTTCCTTTTCAGTTTTTTCCGCTTTTCACCTTGTACGTTACTTATGCCATTACTTTTACGTTATATCTATTAATATTTTATTTCCATCATATTTGTTTGAAACGCGTATTCAATTGTTAACATTAATACCCCTAAAAACGATACACATGTAAAGAAATATGTCGCGCCGCCAACTGGAACACTTTTCACTAAGTGACCCCCCTCCCTCTAAATCAGCCCACACCGTCTCCCTAATTAGATAGCATCTTGGTACCACAAGTGCCATTTGACCGTATGAGGCCAAGTGAAACAAACGACCACCATGCTTTTTAGCCTCGAGTATCCAAGAAAAAAAACCAAAGCTAAGTAAAAATTCCTAACTGTTCGCATATAATTTAAAGCTAATATTCTTTCCATTTTCAGGCATATTGTAACCGATAACTTTTCTTCACTTAAATAGACTATTTCGCCGCTTACAATGCCATGTCACTTAATTAATAAGTCAATGCTATAGTAAAGACAAACTCGGTAAAAAAAGAAATTATGCTAAGTTATTTAGAGGACATGAAAACCTCATTTAAATATCATTTCCACCGTGTTATAAATCTAGACTTATTGCATGTTCAATTATTGCATATATTAAAAAAAAACCTATAAATAATTAGATTTATTGAATTAAACCTAAAACTCTATGATTCTCAATTTATTGTTGGTTTTCCTTCACGACGGTTAAAACTTATTTCAACGAATCCTTACGCACCGTAAGTTTATTATTTAAATTCTTTCCTAAAGCTGTACTTTTCAACTGCACATTTCCTTTTCAGTTTTTTCCGCTTTTCACCTTGTACGTTACTTATGCCATTACTTTTACGTTATATCTATTAATATTTTATTTCCATCATATTTGTTTGAAACGCGTATTCAATTGTTAACATTAATACCCCTAAAAACGATACACATGTAAAGAAATATGTCGCGCCGCCAACTGGAACACTTTTCACTAAGTGACCCCCCTCCCTCTAAATCAGCCCACACCGTCTCCCTAATTAGATAGCATCTTGGTACCACAAGTGCCATTTGACCGTATGAGGCCAAGTGAAACAAACGACCACCATGCTTTTTAGCCTCGAGTATCCAAGAAAAAAAACCAAAGCTAAGTAAAAATTCCTAACTGTTCGCATATAATTTAAAGCTAATATTCTTTCCATTTTCAGGCATATTGTAACCGATAACTTTTCTTCACTTAAATAGACTATTTCGCCGCTTACAATGCCATGTCACTTAATTAATAAGTCAATGCTATAGTAAAGACAAACTCGGTAAAAAAAGAAATTATGCTAAGTTATTTAGAGGACATGAAAACCTCATTTAAATATCATTTCCACCGTGTTATAAATCTAGACTTATTGCATGTTCAATTATTGCATATATTAAAAAAAAAACCTATAAATAATTAGATTTATTGAATTAAACCTAAAACTCTATGATTCTCAATTTATTGTTGGTTTTCCTTCACGACGGTTAAAACTTATTTCAACGAATCCTTACGCACCGTAAGTTTATTATTTAAATTCTTTCCTAAAGCTGTACTTTTCAACTGCACATTTCCTTTTCAGTTTTTTCCGCTTTTCACCTTGTACGTTACTTATGCCATTACTTTTACGTTATATCTATTAATATTTTATTTCCATCATATTTGTTTGAAACGCGTATTCAATTGTTAACATTAATACCCCTAAAAACGATACACATGTAAAGAAATATGTCGCGCCGCCAACTGGAACACTTTTCACTAAGTGACCCCCCTCCCTCTAAATCAGCCCACACCGTCTCCCTAATTAGATAGCATCTTGGTACCACAAGTGCCATTTGACCGTATGAGGCCAAGTGAAACAAACGACCACCATGCTTTTTAGCCTCGAGTATCCAAGAAAAAAAACCAAAGCTAAGTAAAAATTCCTAACTGTTCGCATATAATTTAAAGCTAATATTCTTTCCATTTTCAGGCATATTGTAACCGATAACTTTTCTTCACTTAAATAGACTATTTCGCCGCTTACAATGCCATGTCACTTAATTAATAAGTCAATGCTATAGTAAAGACAAACTCGGTAAAAAAAGAAATTATGCTAAGTTATTTAGAGGACATGAAAACCTCATTTAAATATCATTTCCACCGTGTTATAAATCTAGACTTATTGCATGTTCAATTATTGCATATATTAAAAAAAAACCTATAAATAATTAGATTTATTGAATTAAACCTAAAACTCTATGATTCTCAATTTATTGTTGGTTTTCCTTCACGACGGTTAAAACTTATTTCAACGAATCCTTACGCACCGTAAGTTTATTATTTAAATTCTTTCCTAAAGCTGTACTTTTCAACTGCACATTTCCTTTTCAGTTTTTTCCGCTTTTCACCTTGTACGTTACTTATGCCATTACTTTTACGTTATATCTATTAATATTTTATTTCCATCATATTTGTTTGAAACGCGTATTCAATTGTTAACATTAATACCCCTAAAAACGATACACATGTAAAGAAATATGTCGCGCCGCCAACTGGAACACTTTTCACTAAGTGACCCCCCTCCCTCTAAATCAGCCCACACCGTCTCCCTAATTAGATAGCATCTTGGTACCACAAGTGCCATTTGACCGTATGAGGCCAAGTGAAACAAACGACCACCATGCTTTTTAGCCTCGAGTATCCAAGAAAAAAAACCAAAGCTAAGTAAAAATTCCTAACTGTTCGCATATAATTTAAAGCTAATATTCTTTCCATTTTCAGGCATATTGTAACCGATAACTTTTCTTCACTTAAATAGACTATTTCGCCGCTTACAATGCCATGTCACTTAATTAATAAGTCAATGCTATAGTAAAGACAAACTCGGTAAAAAAAGAAATTATGCTAAGTTATTTAGAGGACATGAAAACCTCATTTAAATATCATTTCCACCGTGTTATAAATCTAGACTTATTGCATGTTCAATTATTGCATATATTAAAAAAAAAACCTATAAATAATTAGATTTATTGAATTAAACCTAAAACTCTATGATTCTCAATTTATTGTTGGTTTTCCTTCACGACGGTTAAAACTTATTTCAACGAATCCTTACGCACCGTAAGTTTATTATTTAAATTCTTTCCTAAAGCTGTACTTTTCAACTGCACATTTCCTTTTCAGTTTTTTCCGCTTTTCACCTTGTACGTTACTTATGCCATTACTTTTACGTTATATCTATTAATATTTTATTTCCATCATATTTGTTTGAAACGCGTATTCAATTGTTAACATTAATACCCCTAAAAACGATACACATGTAAAGAAATATGTCGCGCCGCCAACTGGAACACTTTTCACTAAGTGACCCCCCTCCCTCTAAATCAGCCCACACCGTCTCCCTAATTAGATAGCATCTTGGTACCACAAGTGCCATTTGACCGTATGAGGCCAAGTGAAACAAACGACCACCATGCTTTTTAGCCTCGAGTATCCAAGAAAAAAAACCAAAGCTAAGTAAAAATTCCTAACTGTTCGCATATAATTTAAAGCTAATATTCTTTCCATTTTCAGGCATATTGTAACCGATAACTTTTCTTCACTTAAATAGACTATTTCGCCGCTTACAATGCCATGTCACTTAATTAATAAGTCAATGCTATAGTAAAGACAAACTCGGTAAAAAAAGAAATTATGCTAAGTTATTTAGAGGACATGAAAACCTCATTTAAATATCATTTCCACCGTGTTATAAATCTAGACTTATTGCATGTTCAATTATTGCATATATTAAAAAAAAAACCTATAAATAATTAGATTTATTGAATTAAACCTAAAACTCTATGATTCTCAATTTATTGTTGGTTTTCCTTCACGACGGTTAAAACTTATTTCAACGAATCCTTACGCACCGTAAGTTTATTATTTAAATTCTTTCCTAAAGCTGTACTTTTCAACTGCACATTTCCTTTTCAGTTTTTTCCGCTTTTCACCTTGTACGTTACTTATGCCATTACTTTTACGTTATATCTATTAATATTTTATTTCCATCATATTTGTTTGAAACGCGTATTCAATTGTTAACATTAATACCCCTAAAAACGATACACATGTAAAGAAATATGTCGCGCCGCCAACTGGAACACTTTTCACTAAGTGACCCCCCTCCCTCTAAATCAGCCCACACCGTCTCCCTAATTAGATAGCATCTTGGTACCACAAGTGCCATTTGACCGTATGAGGCCAAGTGAAACAAACGACCACCATGCTTTTTAGCCTCGAGTATCCAAGAAAAAAAACCAAAGCTAAGTAAAAATTCCTAACTGTTCGCATATAATTTAAAGCTAATATTCTTTCCATTTTCAGGCATATTGTAACCGATAACTTTTCTTCACTTAAATAGACTATTTCGCCGCTTACAATGCCATGTCACTTAATTAATAAGTCAATGCTATAGTAAAGACAAACTCGGTAAAAAAAGAAATTATGCTAAGTTATTTAGAGGACATGAAAACCTCATTTAAATATCATTTCCACCGTGTTATAAATCTAGACTTATTGCATGTTCAATTATTGCATATATTAAAAAAAAAACCTATAAATAATTAGATTTATTGAATTAAACCTAAAACTCTATGATTCTCAATTTATTGTTGGTTTTCCTTCACGACGGTTAAAACTTATTTCAACGAATCCTTACGCACCGTAAGTTTATTATTTAAATTCTTTCCTAAAGCTGTACTTTTCAACTGCACATTTCCTTTTCAGTTTTTTCCGCTTTTCACCTTGTACGTTACTTATGCCATTACTTTTACGTTATATCTATTAATATTTTATTTCCATCATATTTGTTTGAAACGCGTATTCAATTGTTAACATTAATACCCCTAAAAACGATACACATGTAAAGAAATATGTCGCGCCGCCAACTGGAACACTTTTCACTAAGTGACCCCCCTCCCTCTAAATCAGCCCACACCGTCTCCCTAATTAGATAGCATCTTGGTACCACAAGTGCCATTTGACCGTATGAGGCCAAGTGAAACAAACGACCACCATGCTTTTTAGCCTCGAGTATCCAAGAAAAAAAACCAAAGCTAAGTAAAAATTCCTAACTGTTCGCATATAATTTAAAGCTAATATTCTTTCCATTTTCAGGCATATTGTAACCGATAACTTTTCTTCACTTAAATAGACTATTTCGCCGCTTACAATGCCATGTCACTTAATTAATAAGTCAATGCTATAGTAAAGACAAACTCGGTAAAAAAAGAAATTATGCTAAGTTATTTAGAGGACATGAAAACCTCATTTAAATATCATTTCCACCGTGTTATAAATCTAGACTTATTGCATGTTCAATTATTGCATATATTAAAAAAAAAACCTATAAATAATTAGATTTATTGAATTAAACCTAAAACTCTATGATTCTCAATTTATTGTTGGTTTTCCTTCACGACGGTTAAAACTTATTTCAACGAATCCTTACGCACCGTAAGTTTATTATTTAAATTCTTTCCTAAAGCTGTACTTTTCAACTGCACATTTCCTTTTCAGTTTTTTCCGCTTTTCACCTTGTACGTTACTTATGCCATTACTTTTACGTTATATCTATTAATATTTTATTTCCATCATATTTGTTTGAAACGCGTATTCAATTGTTAACATTAATACCCCTAAAAACGATACACATGTAAAGAAATATGTCGCGCCGCCAACTGGAACACTTTTCACTAAGTGACCCCCCTCCCTCTAAATCAGCCCACACCGTCTCCCTAATTAGATAGCATCTTGGTACCACAAGTGCCATTTGACCGTATGAGGCCAAGTGAAACAAACGACCACCATGCTTTTTAGCCTCGAGTATCCAAGAAAAAAAACCAAAGCTAAGTAAAAATTCCTAACTGTTCGCATATAATTTAAAGCTAATATTCTTTCCATTTTCAGGCATATTGTAACCGATAACTTTTCTTCACTTAAATAGACTATTTCGCCGCTTACAATGCCATGTCACTTAATTAATAAGTCAATGCTATAGTAAAGACAAACTCGGTAAAAAAAGAAATTATGCTAAGTTATTTAGAGGACATGAAAACCTCATTTAAATATCATTTCCACCGTGTTATAAATCTAGACTTATTGCATGTTCAATTATTGCATATATTAAAAAAAAAACCTATAAATAATTAGATTTATTGAATTAAACCTAAAACTCTATGATTCTCAATTTATTGTTGGTTTTCCTTCACGACGGTTAAAACTTATTTCAACGAATCCTTACGCACCGTAAGTTTATTATTTAAATTCTTTCCTAAAGCTGTACTTTTCAACTGCACATTTCCTTTTCAGTTTTTTCCGCTTTTCACCTTGTACGTTACTTATGCCATTACTTTTACGTTATATCTATTAATATTTTATTTCCATCATATTTGTTTGAAACGCGTATTCAATTGTTAACATTAATACCCCTAAAAACGATACACATGTAAAGAAATATGTCGCGCCGCCAACTGGAACACTTTTCACTAAGTGACCCCCCTCCCTCTAAATCAGCCCACACCGTCTCCCTAATTAGATAGCATCTTGGTACCACAAGTGCCATTTGACCGTATGAGGCCAAGTGAAACAAACGACCACCATGCTTTTTAGCCTCGAGTATCCAAGAAAAAAAACCAAAGCTAAGTAAAAATTCCTAACTGTTCGCATATAATTTAAAGCTAATATTCTTTCCATTTTCAGGCATATTGTAACCGATAACTTTTCTTCACTTAAATAGACTATTTCGCCGCTTACAATGCCATGTCACTTAATTAATAAGTCAATGCTATAGTAAAGACAAACTCGGTAAAAAAAGAAATTATGCTAAGTTATTTAGAGGACATGAAAACTTTATTTAAGTACGATACTTAATATAATCAGCCATCGAAAAAAAAAAATAAAAATTTTTTTTTTTTTTTTTTTTTTTTTTTTTTTTTTTTTTTTTTAAGAAAAAAAATAAAAAGTTATAAACATCAGTGACCCCCCCTTGCTTGTACACGTCCATTTCCTTTCCGGATCCCTGCTCCGAACTTATGCTCGTGATCCATCATCTCATCTGAAGATGAGGGGCTCTTATGCCTTACACAACAATTTATCAGTCTATACTATTGTCTATAAACTGATATCATCAACAATTAGATAAGCTGTTTTTAAATTTCCCCTCTTGACAAAATTGCAAACCGGAATGCAAACGGATTTTCCTTTGCGTTAGAGGATTGAACTGAAGCAGTATACTTAATATGTACAATACGTGCGTTCTAAACTAAACCACCTTTGTTACCTATATAAAATCGCCTATACTGAATCCTCATCGGCTCAAAGCTCTCTGTATCCCCAGACTCTTAATTTCTCAAATCTTATATCACCAAGACATCCTTCTTAATTGATACAAGAATCCTCCTGAGCAGTTCAACATCCAGTGATCATATATCCAATCCTCATGAAACTGCTTATATCACCCTGAATATTACCTTAAATCTTTATTCTATCCCTAAGCAAAGTAGAACACCTAATAACACTCTAGTCAACTACTTTTAAAATTAGAAAAACCCAGTTTCAATATTAGAAGTACATCGTCCCTCACCTTGACTACGGACTTTTGCAATAAGTCATGAAACTATTGTACCTAAAATTCCTCTCCAAACTACAAAATACTGCTGCTTGTATACTAAGCAAGTACCTCCTATAGATACTTTACCTCCAAGATGACTGCCTTGTCTGTTTTGCATGACAAACCTTATTATTTTTTACTTAAATTCTCTTTCTCCTGATCACTAACAAATCAAATCTGCTCTACTTCCTAAGTTGACACTAAACAAATCCGTCTCCCGTAACTTAGATGGGTCCTTGCTCTCCGCCCTTGACCTTAACAAACTCGCAAATCGATACCCATTAACACCTAAAATTCCCTAGGCATGCTCCCGATTATAACTCCCAACCCATAACCAAGCTTCTAAGTAAATACTTACTAGCCTTAGTCCAATACATTGACTTAAAGTAATCTATAATGAACAGTAACCGTTAATATCTCTTTATTAAGAGATAGTATTGCAATAATTATTACACAAACTAAACCGGTACTCATTGAAATAAAAACTTCCGGATATTAAGAGAAAGGCGAAGTCATTCTCCTTAGTTGTAGTCTAAAGGCAACTTACTCAAATTGTCTAAAATTCCATGCATTCGTATACAATACTACTTATCCATCCATCTATACTTTTACTATACTTACAGAATATGCAATAACCTATATCTATCAGGTATAACTGTACTCCATTTCAAATGTTCTCTTGTCTCTATACTGAACATATCTAATCTTTCAGTCTTACTAAATGTCCGGTTTGGGCACCAAATCAGAATTTCTAATAGAAAGTAGATCATACTCTAGCACTTTATCCTAATTCCTAAACCTACTAAACCATATCTAACCATACATTCCTAAACCTACTAAACCATATCTAACCATACATTGCTAAACTTACAAAACTATATCTAACCATACATCAACTCGACTCTCTCGATCCAATACTGTAGCAAATTTAACTGCTTCCACTGCATGAATTTTTACGTATGCCCTCTCTCAGTATAAATGAAAATGGACAGCATAATAATGCCCTTTTTAAACCACACTTGAGGAGTGAAAATCTTCTGTAGAAGCTAACCTAAATGCCCGATTTTCCAGGAGATATTAACCTAAATAACCAATAAATATTAACTACCCATGCGGGGTCGCAGAAATACCTGGATTAGGACCCAGGCGCGGGGCGAACCCCCTCGGAGCTGATGGACCCGTAGGTCTTCCCAGGCCATCCGTCTAGGAGAAGGAAAACTCTGAAACTAAACCTAGGGGAGGGAGGCCTCTTCAGTCCTGGACGACAACCTTCCTAGAGCTGGTGACTCAAACAAATCACCGGTTGGCAAACCTAAACTGCTTAAGGAGGAGATAGACTCTGTCTATCGCTCGGCTTTCATACTCCTTCTTTGCCTATTGGCCAGGCGTAGAGGTACTATCACAGGGACTCGCTTGAATCACCCAGTGGTTGACCTTGTTTCCTGACTAGGGTAATGAACGCCGCTTTTCCCCACTCCTGCCACATCCCATCCCCCTAAACTGGACACAGTGGGGTGCTTCAGTGCCATATATGTCAGTGCAGTTGGACTGGGCTGGCTTTGCCTAATGGATTGAGGGTACCGGATTGACAGTTCCTGGCTGCTGTTTCCGACTGATAGTACAGGAGCCCTAACTCTTTGGTAGCGCTTAGAGCGGCTGCTCCATCAACAGTTGTAAAATATCGGGATGTTTGTAGTGCCATGTCGCGCATGGAAAGGGACCCTGCACTCATCCCCGGTGGGCTTTCCCGAGGCCACAATCCTGTGGGTGAGGACAGCTGATGGTCTACTTGTATTGCATGTCTGGTATTCTGCACAACTACTTGTCCAGCACCCCCTCACTCATCCACCCTAACTGAAACTTTTAAATAAAATAAAATGAAATGACAGCTCAAGCAAAAGTTACGTTTAAACCAGGACCAAACTCAAAGAAAACCAACCTGCCTCCTCCCTTGAGGCTTGCATTTACTAATATCCGCGGGCTTAGAACTAACTTAGATGATGTTGAGTCATTTCTCCTTGTAAACACCCCGGATATCTTAGCATTAAGTGAAACTAACCTTCACTCCTCCATACCCTCTAACCACTTTAACATGCCTGGTTATCTCCCACTCTACCGTAAGGACTCGGACAGACATATGCATGGACTTGGAGTCTATATTCGAAACACCCTCCCCCTAACTAGAGAAATAAAACTAGAATCAGAGGGCCAGGCCTTTATGTGCTTCAGACTAAATATGCAACACAATATTAGCTACTTATATTTTCTCTACCGCTCTCCCTCAAACCAAGACTGTACCCTAATAAACAAAGTCTCAGACAGCATAGATATAGCACTCTCCCTCGATACTAGCGCACAAATACATGTATTTGGTGACTTCAATGTCCACCACAGTAACTGGCTAGGATTCTCAAATCACACAGACGTAGCTGGTAGCGCCACATATAGCTTCTCTATATCTCATTCCCTATCTCAGATGGTTACATTTCCGACACGTTTCCCAGACCAGCACGATCAACATGCCTCACTTCTAGATCTCTTTCTGACAACAGTTCCCAATGACTGTACAACAAATGCCCATAGCCCACTCGGGAATGCTGATCACGCTGTGATAATGGTAGAAATCAGCCTAAATTCTCGCCCTAAAACTGAAGACCCACTACTCAAAACAACGAGGTATTACAAAAAGGCTGATTGGGAAGCCATCAGGGAGCTCATCAGAGATGCCCCATGGCAAAATATCTTTACTCTTCCAGCGGAACAGTGTGCAAATGAGACAACTGAATGGTTCAAAACTGCTATTGAAGCACATGTTCCCGCACGGAAATACTATAGCAAGCCCCACTCCCCCCAATGGTTTACTTCTGCTTGTGCAGCTGCCATTTGTCAAAGGCAGCATGCGTTCCGCAGATTCAACCGACATAAGTCCAGCTCAAATAAACAGAAGTTTA
Organism: Euprymna scolopes; assembly: GCF_053919585.1. NCBI lineage: Eukaryota > Metazoa > Mollusca > Cephalopoda > Sepiida > Sepiolidae > Euprymna > Euprymna scolopes. The sequence goes on along the minus strand of NC_136489.1, from coordinate 67,894,308 downwards.
TAGAAGCTAGAAATAATTGTAAGAGAGTGATAGACACAGCTAAGTCAGATTACTCTGAAACCACCAGAAAGCGCATCGAAGCACAGAAATTAGGAACCCGGGATTTTTGGAAAATCTACAACAGCGTAGTTAATAATGGACAGTCAATTATTCCCCCACTAACAAACAATCATGAGGTTGCTTGCACGGCAACTGACAAGGCAAATCTGCTTGCCAGTCGGTTTGCCTCAAACTCCACACTGAACTCGGTACACCACTCACTCCCTGATTTTCCTCTGCGAACAGACGCCACACTTGACGACTTGAAAATCACCCCTTCTCAGGTACATGCTATTATAAAAAACCTAGACACCTCTAAAGCATGTGGACCAGATCTCATCCCGGCTGTGCTATTAAAAAAATGCTCTGCCGAGGTTGCTCCAGTTCTGTCCAAACTTTACAATAAATGCCTTAACGAATCTTGTTTTCCCGACTGCTGGAAAACCGCCTCTGTGGTACCAGTCTTCAAGAATTCTGGTGAAAGAACTGACCCACTAAATTATCGCCCCATTAGCCTCCTCCCGATTTTCGCCAAAATATTTGAGTCCTTAGTTAATAAAGCCCTAGTCCAGCACCTAACAGCTGCTAAACTCTTGACTGACAAACAATATGGATTCAGGCAAGCCCGTTCAACAGCAGATATCTTAACTGTAGTTTCTGAACGTATATACCGTTCATTGGATAAAACAGGGGAGGGTAGAGCGGTGGCCCTTGATATATCTAAGGCTTTTGACAGGGTATGGCACGATGGTCTTCTAAGGAAAATTAGATCATATGGAATCACTGGAAGAATTCATAACGTAATTAAATCCTTCTTAAGTAATAGAAAAATCAAAGTTGTCCTCGACGGACGTACATCCAAACAATATGACATAAATGCGGGAGTGCCTCAGGGGTCTATCCTTGGACCTCTATTGTTCCTGATATTCATAAACGACCTCCCTGATAATATTGTTTCGGAGATGGGTATATTTGCCGATGACACCACTCTCTATAACAGATATGAGGGGAAAACAAATGAACACATATCCAAGAAAATGGCAGAAACACTAGAGGATGACCTCCAATCCGTAGTGGAATGGGGACAAAAATGGTTGGTCTCATTCAATGCTGCTAAGACTAAGCTTGTTTCCTTCAATAACTACAAGAAACCTTCTCTACCACCAATAGCAATGGCCAAGAACACATTGCCTGAAAGTACTTCTTTTAAACTCCTCGGCCTAACGTTTACAGGGAATATGAACTGGAATAGATACATTGAGAGCATTGCCAAGGCTGCTGCAAGGAAGGTTGGCTCCCTCTACCGTGCTAGAAAACTACTTACGCCTGCCAGTATCCTATACCTCTATAAGGCAACCATTCGCCCATGTATGGAGTACTGTTGTCACATCTGGGCTGGTGCATCTGCTGCTTGTCTCTCGCTCCTGGACAGGGTTCAAAAAAGAGTCGCAAACCTGATAGGTCCTGAACTGTCATCTGGGCTTCAACCTCTGTCCCATCGACGAGATGTTGCATCCCTCTGCCTGTTCTACAAATACTTTAATGGTGAATGCTCTGACGAACTGCAAACACTTGTACCTCCCCGACGTAACTACCCCCGACAAACCCGACAAGCTACTAAGTCTCATCCCTTTACAGTGGAGATCCCTAGGTGCAAGAAAGCCTTTTACTCCAATAGTTTCTTCCCCAGAACTGCGGGTCTTTGGAACTCCCTTCCGGGATTCTGCTTTCCCAACTGCAATGATATGCAGAAGTTCAAGTGTAATGTTAACAAACATCTTTCTACTCTTCTCCCTTCATAATGACCCCGCTAATTAATTCCCTAATAGTAGCCCCCTGCTTCAAAGTGGCACTGTGCCTTGTTTGGGGTGAAAATTGAATAAAAAAAAAAAAAAAAAAAAAAAATTAGATCCAATTAAGGATAAATCCTTTCCATGCAAATATGTCTCAGTCGATTGTCGAAGTAGTTATTCTGCTTGGCTTGAAAGACGAGTAATGTTGAGCTACAAAAACATATTTTTTCTTTGTGTTTGCGCCATGTTGCTTAGTCTGGGGCCAAAAGCCCCCAGGCAGTTTGCTGCCAGCCAGCAGGGAGAAAAAAGGCCAAGAGGAGAAGACGTGCAAAGTTATGTTGGTGATTTTACGTTGACGAGACAGTCTTGCAGCAAGTTGCTTACTGATGGTACTACATCCTGAACTGATCTGAATGGAACACTGACTCAACTAACTTAGATTTTGCGTGTTTTATACAATTCTGGGAGGCTCTGAGCGAAGCTGTTAGAAAAAGATTTAAAAAAAGTGTTTTCTTTGAGCGTTGATTGGATGGAAAATGGATACCCTGTCACGTGGTATGGTTTTATCTTACGTCCGCGTGAAAAGACAAAGTTTACTTTTTATTTCCATAGAATTTGCATGGATGGATAGGCAAATGTATGCATAATTGATTTTAATGTCTCTGGCGAATCGCTACACTTAATAACTTTAAATGAAATATAATTTGTATAATTGAGCGGAAAAGTTTTTTTTATGTGCTGTTTCTTATTTTATCTTTTCAAGTCACGCACATGTTAAAATAGTTTCTAAAATTTCATTTGCGTCGGCATTACTGCATTCACGCACACCAAACCCCCTGGGGTCAAAAAGTAGGACTCTTGAAAAACAGCCGACGTAGTAGAAAACACTCTCCTCGTCAAAAATATGAATTTTTGACCAATTAGGGCTCGATAAAAAAAAAAAAAAAAAGCCTATTTCCACCAGTTTCTGTAGCCCTGCCGTCGACTCAGCAAATGATGGTGGGATCTACTCAAACAGAATAATGGTGCACAGTGCGTGTATGATCTCCAACTGTAAAACCCAGTAGCGCATGCTGCTGTGTAAAGATCGTTTCAGCTACATGCACCCACGCAATTTTGGTGGGCATAAAAACTAAAACTGACTTTTCACACGAACATCTTCGAAAGCACCCTATGTCACAAAGATGTTGTTTTTTCATCCAATCAGACTACAAAGAAAGCAAATTTCCAAAATATTTTTTCTGACAGTGTTCGTGGAGTCGGTTTGATATCTATAAAAAGGGCATTTTGCACCAAAACCAGTCAGTCAATGCCAGCACAGCAAGCCATAAACAAACAGTTTGACTCCGTCATTATTGACTTTAAACTATTGGGCACCCATCATTTCTTTCTCGACGTGGAGACGGACTTTTAACCCTTTTCTGATTCTTGGCTGAAGTAAGTGATGAACTTTTATGTTGTTTAATTCTTCCTAAAAAAGGATTGGTTATTTCTAACCGGGAACTTTTACTTTTCTACCTCATTTCATTTTATTAGCTCAGTTTCAGGAACATTTTCTACTACATTACATAAACAACATTTAATTACCTCAATCGCAGGAAGAGACCCAATTAAGAAGACACTTTCTGGTCTTCTCTTTTCACTTTTTTACAATTCTGAAAACTTAAATTTTGTATCAAATTTATTATTTATTTATTCTCCACCTCAGTCATCTTTGTTTGATTGTTCAACTCCATTTTACACACATATTTTTATTTTTATTTTTTGAGTTTACGGGACTAACATCGACACCCGTAGTCCCGCAACAAGCCTCTTAAAAAAATATAAAAAGGCCAAAAAGAACTTCTTTCAGCAAACAGGGAGAGAGGACATGGATAGCACACATGCAAAGCGAATACAGTAGCACACAACAGGCTGTATCACGCACCAAGAAACATTTCTTGACTCTTTCTCTCCACCGCAACACGTCGTCTATTTCTATTCTTCTCACAATTTCTTACTTTCTTCATCTTTTCCTTTTTGTATTGACGGCCACATTTGCGCACAAAAACATGTAATTTCTTTCGTTTTTAATGTAAATAAACAAAAAGTTTGTAGATTATTTCATAATGCATTTCGTTTTGCATTTATTGTTCGGGAGAATTATTCAAATCCTCAACAAGAGTCGACAGATCGATTTTTTTTTTTTTTAAATATGTCGTTTAAAGCAAAGACAGCAGTACTTACTTTTCCTGTCGAAAATAGTAATATATCTAAAAATTATGAAAATTCATCCAGTAGAACGTCTTCTATTGTGCTTTTAGAAAAAAAAAGTCCATCACAATGGTCTTAAAAATAAATCCGCCATTGAAGTGTCAACAAGGGAGATAAGTATGTCCCCTGTATTCGCAATCTTCAAGGTGTTTACATCTGGCGAAAATGCATTTTCCATCAATTTTCCGTAAAAATTACTTCTGACTACAAATAATTTTCTATTTCATGAATTTTCGTAATTTTGGGATATATTACTATTTTAGACATGTTAATAAAGTAGGTACTGCTGTTTTTGCTTACAACGATATATTAAAAAATCGATCTGTCGACTCTATCTTAACAAGCACCCGATTTTCAGAGCATGTAACGCACGACCCTTAAATTATCGACACTAATTTCTTCGATCGATATCTCAACTAATGAACCTCACCCCCTTATTTTACAAGGACTCTAAAAACATTAACGCACATTGTTTTTTTTTCTATTGCTATAAACTTCCATTTTAAACATACCTCTTCTGTGGATGTATACCTTTGGACTCATTATTTTGCTTGTGTTATTCGTAAGATGGCTTTTGTTTTCTAACATTTAATTACAGACCAAAAACCTTTTTTCACTGAAAATATTTGTCTGAAAAAACACTTCGCCCAAATTGGAATCCATTAAAGAATGTCCCTAAAACTGGTAATTCCTTAACTGGGACTCTCCAATCTAGTACTTCTATAGAACGAGAGCCATATCGACCGAATGTTTCCAACTGCAATTTACAGAATAGACCATTAATTATCGAGCCATCACCAAACGGTTAAATTACTACTAAAGTTGAGTGAAAAAGTGAATTTGTTTTACAATCCACAAAGATTCAAAAAAGTGATTAAAAAATCAAATATTTAAAAAATAAATTTTACCAAAGCAAGATAAGTTATTCTTCTACCTAGCTGGACAGGTATTTTTACTTTATGTAAAATGTTTATTCGGCTCAAAAAACAACTAACGTGAATCCATACACAAGCTCAAGGAAAATGGCCGTATATCATTGCGGCCATTTTTCCTTTTGCTTGTATATGAGTTGACATTAGTTGTTTTTCAAACCAAATAAACATTTTACATTAAGTAAAAACCCTACAAACCTTTCTAGCTAGGTAGAAGAATAACTTATCTTGCTTTTGGTAGCATATAGTTTGTTATATATTTGTTCTTTTTTTTACCACTGTTGCGAATCACTGGATTGTAAAACAAACCTGTAAAAGTACAGAATAGTTAACGGAATACAATTAATATACAAAAAAATAATGTAAAATGTATTGGAATGAAATTCTCTACCGTACTCGCCTAGTTTTAACGTGTGGAAGCAATTTGTAAGATTTCTTATAAATTTGTAGATTAACATCTCAGCTTACCCCCCCCCTCCTCATGAGATTTTGTTTATTTTAGACAATTACATGTGAACACCATGAAAGACTTAGCAGGAAGAAGACACAATATTTTAGAATTTAGAATGGAGAATAAGTTTGATATATAAACTAGCAGGACCTGTGGAAATTCCACAGGGCACTCATTCATTGTAATATATTGATGTTGGCATTCTGTAGATGTTCAACATAAATGGAGACACTCTGATATTATTGTAACTATTTTGTTAAAACTGCAAAAGTATTTATCTAAGCTAGTAGGGACGCCCGGCATAGCCCAGTAATAAAGTACACTTAAATATGATATTTTAATTCTTGCAGATTTTGTATATATTATTATAGAGTTAATGTTATATCGATTTTTATATATTATAAAGTTGCGATTTCAAAAGTAAAAAAATATATCCATATGACTTGAGTGTATTAACTTGAATCTAAACCGAAACCAAAACTTATGAAAAAAATTTGTATATATATATATATATATATATAAGTAAATTTTTGGTACAACAAAATGGAAGGAGAAATTTCAGAGGAAACATAATTTAATTTAAATACCAAAAAACAAGAAATGGGCAGGTGAAATTAAAATTTCCTTAAGGCCTTATCGTCTGACCCTCTAAGAGGAAACGTCAGAATGATAAATTAAAAACTAAGAAAACGAATGAGGGAAGAGGGGAATTTTGATTTCAGTTGGAAGAACAGTGAAAAAAAAAAAAATAAATAAAAAAAAAAAAAAATAAAAAATTCTCACTGTTCAGGTGGTTTTAAATCAATGAATATCTCCAATTGATGTTTCAGAATCTTTTGTCTACACAGGCTAGGTCGAGAGTTGTTAATAACTAACGCCTCAATGATATTGAAATGATAGTTCGACCTAGCACTGTATAAAACAGAAAACCACCCATCGGAATATTGATCGGCACACCTATTTATACTCAACAGGTGATTGCCAATGGCGGACTCATGAGCTTGGGAGTGCCCGGATGTTCTCGAAACCTGGTGTAGTTGAATATCCCGAGGGATATGTTGGGATATTCTCATTTCTAATCTTTGGGATGTTTTGCCAACGTAGTCAGCTCCACACTGACAAACGAATTTATAAACAACAGAGTTCTTTTGAATGGTTGGCAAAACATCTTTACGAAAAGAAGAGAAAAAGGTTCGAGTTGTGTAAACTACTCTAAGCATAGTAGCTGGAAAACAACGTTGAGTAGCAGAAGAAATCCTTTTAACAATATGAAGGCCATCAGGATCCAACCATGGTAATTTTAGATACATGGGATAACGTGATGGACCAATATGTTTACCACTATTAAATGTAGTAATTTTACGTTCAATAGTAGATTTTATTATATTAATGGGATATCCATTATTAAGTAAAAAATATTTATGATTTCACCAAGTTCCGTATCAAGACGGTTTGGTGAACAAATCATAAGTGCACGATGCGTAAGAGCGCTAATGAGGTTTATTTTTCTAGACTGAGGGGCAAAAGAAAACCAATTAAGATAGAGCCCTGTAAATGTAGGTTTTCTATAAACAGAGGTCTCAAACGTAGTACCAACTTTAGAAACACGAACGTCGAGGAATGGGAGAGAGCTACAGTCTTCAACCTCCATAGTAAATTGTAAAGATGGATGCAGGTTACAAAGAAGACGAAGAAACTGTTCAGCTTCGCTCCGAGAGGGAAAGTATGCAAAAGTATCATCAACGTAGCGTGTGTAGAATGCTGGCTTAGTAATTTTGGAAAATAATTCGTTTTCCAAAAATCCAACGAAAATGTTGGCTAACGAAGGACCAAGAGGGCTACCCATAGATATCCCATCAATTTGACGGTACATAATGTTGTTGAAACTAAAGGAGACTGATTTAGTAGCAAGTTCCATCAGTTCAACGAAAATTCGTTCAGGAAATTGTGGAGATTTTAAGGGGCCACGGTATAAATAGTCAGCACAAATACCAATGGTTTCATCCAAAGGTATATTAGTAAAAAGACTATTAATGTCAAAGGAAGCCAAGAACTCGGTATTTTTAGATAAAGGTAATTTTTGTATCTGAGATACGAATTGAAAAGAATCAGAGATACAATGGACCGAATAAAAAGAAAGCACAGGTTTAAGAAGATCAACCAGCCATTTACCAAGTTCATGTTGTGCAGAACCCAGCATAGATAAAATGGGTCGGTTTGGAAAGAACTATCTTTCTTTGATAAACTCCGTTTTTCTAGGTTTTTATCCATCGGCGATAATTTTACCCGTATTAAATGTACTTCTTCTTATGATAAATATTTAAAAAATTTAATTACTAAGAAGTTTGGGATTATAACAAATTTGGATAAACATATATTTAATTATTCTTCTCATGTTTTGTCCAATACAGAAGAATTTGTTTTATCTGCTGGCTTACAATTTTGCATTCCTCCCCCTTCTGTTGATAAAATCTCAGTATTTAGTGAAATTGAATTATTGTATACTCAATTAAAACACCATTCGCCTATCTCTACTGATGAATTAACTAGTGTTAAAATTCAGTTTGGCGAATTAGGTCGGAGGTTTTCTGCCATAAATACTAAATCTAGTGATTTTGTTTGGCAGAAAAATCATTTTGAAGCGGCAAAATTAATTAGGTCTAATCCCGACATTTATCTTTCTCGCCCGGATAAAGGATCGGGCGTTGTTATACTTAACAAAACGGATTATATCTCCAAAATGTTACAAATCTTGGACAATAAAAGTAAATTTCTCCGTTTGGGTGATTTAAGCCATGATGATACTTTTCGTATGGAAATAAAAATCCAGAAAAGATTTCTCCAACTTCATAAAAGCGGATTTATTTCTAAGGAGATTTATGATAGAATCCGACCCATCGGTTCTCAAAGGCCTAGAATGTACGGTTTACCCAAGGTCCATAAACCCAACATTCCTTTGCGACCCATTTTATCTATGCTGGGTTCTGCACAACATGAACTTGGTAAATGGCTGGTTGATC